>NC_092574.1:4515462-4822212 GCF_037975245.1 Apostichopus japonicus | reverse complement strand
AATATTCCCCTATACCATTTGCAACTTGTCTCAAAATATCAACTGTGTAACACCTTGGCACTGGGAGTTATTACACTAAATGTCTGAAAATTAACTTTGACCTCATATAACTTTGCATACAAAGGTCACCTTGGGTCAACTTATTGACATTTTTGATTGATGAGACCTAAATTAGACATCAAACTATAAAAATTCAAACATTTTTTTCTTTGCCCATTTTCTACCCCCAAAATACTAGTTTTTTGACATTAATTGACCTTTGGTGACCTCGGATCACATGACCGTTAAGTTTGAAAATATTTCCCTATACCATTTGCAACTTGTCCAAAAATATCAACCATTTCACACCTTGGAACTGGGAGTTGTTGCATTAAATGTCTGAAAATTAACTTTAACCTCATATAACTTCGCACACGAAGGTCACACGGGGGTCAACCTATTGACATTTATGATCAGAAGCTACCTTTAACATCTGAAAATAGCATCGAAACTGTAAAAATCCACAAAACACTAAAAAGGTCACCAGAGGTCAAATTGAGGTCAAGGATCACCCAGATGCGGGTCGACAATTGGATTTCATTGAAGCAACTCCCAACTCTAACGGACAATTTGTTCTCAAGTTATCGCAAAAATACTAGTTTTTTATCATTAATTGACCTTTGGTGACCTCGGATCACATAACCGTTAAATTTGAAAATATTCCCCTATACCATTTGCAACTACTCCAAAAATATCAACCTTGTCACACCTTGGAACTGGGAGTTATTGCATTAACTGTGTGAAAATTAACTTTGACCTCAAATAACTTTGCACACGAAGGTCAAATGGGGGTCAACCCATTGACATTTATGATCAGAAGCTACCTTTAACATCTGAAAATAGCATCGAAACTGTAAAAATCCACAAAACACTAAAAAGGTCACCAGAGGTCAAATTGAGGTCAAGGATCACCCAGATGCGGGTCGACAATTGGATTTCATTGAAGCAACTCCCAACTCTAACGGACAATTTGTTCTCAAGTTATCGCAAAAATACTAGTTTTTTATCATTAATTGACCTTTGGTGACCTTGGATCACATAACCGTTAAGTTTGAAAATATTCCCCTATACCATTTGCAACTACTCCAAAAATATCAACCTTGTCACACCTTGGAACTGGGAGTTATTGCATTAACTGTGTGAAAATTAACTTTGACCTCAAATAACTTTGCACACGAAGGTCAAATGGGGGTCAACCCATTGACATTTATGATCAGAAGGTACCTTTAACATCTGAAAATAGCATCCAAACTGTAAAAATCCACAAAACACTAAAAAGGTCACCAAAGGTCAAATTGAGGTCAAGGGTCACCCAGATGCGGGTCGACAATTGGATTACATTGAAGCAACTCCCAACCCTAACGGACATATTGTTCTCAAGTTATCGCAAAAATACTAGTTTTTTATCATTAATTGACCTTTGGTGACCTCGGATCACATGACCGTTAAGTTTGAAAATATTCCCCTATACCATTTGCAACTACTCCAAAAATATCAACCTTGTCACACCTTGGAACTGGGAGTTATTGCATTAACTGTGTGAAAATTAACTTTGACCTCAAATAACTTTGCACACGAAGGTCAAATGGGGGTCAACCCATTGACATTTATGATCAGAAGGTACCTTTAACATCTGAAAATAGCATCGAAACTGTAAAAATCCACAAAACACTAAAAAGGTCACCAAAGGTCAAATTGAGGTCAAGGGTCACCCAGATGCGGGTCGACAATTGGATTACATTGAAGCAACTCCCAACCCTAACGGACATATTGTTCTCAAGTTATCGCAAAAATACTAGTTTTTTATCATTAATTGACCTTTGGTGACCTCGGATCACATGACCGTTAAGTTTGAAAATATTCCCCTATACCATTTGCAACTTGTCTCAAAATATCAACTGTGTAACACCTTGGCACTGGGAGTTATTACACTAAATGTCTGAAAATTAACTTTGACCTCATATAACTTTGCATACAAAGGTCACCTTGGGTCAACTTATTGACATTTTTGATTGATGAGACCTAAATTAGACATCAAACTATAAAAATTCAAACATTTTTTTCTTTGCCCATTTTCTACCCCCAAAATACTAGTTTTTTGACATTAATTGACCTTTGGTGACCTCGGATCACATGACCGTTAAGTTTGAAAATATTTCCCTATACCATTTGCAACTTGTCCAAAAATATCAACCATTTCACACCTTGGAACTGGGAGTTGTTGCATTAAATGTCTGAAAATTAACTTTGACCTCGTATAACTTCGCACACGAAGGTCACACGGGTGTCAACCAATTGACATTTTTGATCGGAAGGTACCTTTGATATCCAAATCTAGCATCAAAACCAAACATTTTCTTTTTTGCTCGTTTCCTCCCAAAATAAGCACATTTTTTCTAATGTGACCTTTGACCTTTTGACCTTGGTTTCAGATGTAGTTTAATCTCCTGATTCCAAAAAACAAAACGAAAAGTCTGTACGACCATCCTAACTCCGACCGAAAAACTTTGACCCCATATAACTTCGCACATAAAGGTCACACGGGGTCAACCCATTGACATTTATGATCAGAAGGTACCTTTGACATCTGAAAATAGCATCAAAACTGTAAAAATCCCCAAAAACACGTAAAGGTCACCAGAGGTCAAATTGAGGTCAAGGGTCACCCAGATGCGGGTCGACAATTGGATAACATTGAAGCAACTCCCAACCCTAACGGACATTTTGTTCTCAAGTTATCGCAAAAATACTAGTTTTTTATCATTCATTGACCTTTGGTGACCTCGGATCACATGACCGTTAAGTTTGAAAATGTTCCCCTAACCAGTTCACAACTTTTCCCAAAATATCAACCTTGTCGCACATTGGCACTGGGAGTTATTGCAGTTTTAATATGTTCGGTTTTTGGACCATAACTGACCTTTGGTGACCTTTGTGGGCACCAAAAACAATAGGGCACACCTTCTCCATATGACGGATCTATAGTCCAAGTTTGGCCTCAATCCAACTTTCCCTTATTGAGATAGAGCGTACCCAAGAAAGTGTCACAGATGCACACACAGACACACACACACACACACACACACACACACATACATGTATAGGCGCCCAAATGGGGACAACTGCTCAACGCAGGAGAATTGGGGACATGATGATATAACTTTGTACTTCCTACTGCTTGCGTAAAATAGCTCTTAAATAATATTAAAGGTACCAGCTTAACACTAAAATCTGTTTCTTGTCCATTTTCTATGAATTATTGAACTTGGTTCTACACATACCATGTGGGGACACACTGTGTCACCTAACTGGGGACTTGGTGTGTCACCTAACTGGGGACTTGGTGTGTCACCTAACTGGGGACTTGGTGTGTCACCTAACTGGGGACTTGGTGTGTCACCTAACTGGGGACTTGGTGTGTCACCTAACTGGGGACTTGGTGTGTCACCTAACTGGGGACTTGGTGTGTCAACGAATTGGGGACTTGGTGTGTCAACAAATTGGGGACTTTCATTAACTGGAGAAACCCAGTGTCAACTAATTGGGAACACACTGTATCGACCAACTGGGGAGACACTGGGGGCTCAACTGCAGTGGGGACAAACTTTCCTTGTGTCATGCAAAAGAAACAACTTGAAACAAACTGTGTAACATGTCAAAGCATCACCACACCAAAGTCAAAGGTGACTCAAAAATGGGGCAAATTCTTTGATTCTATGATAAAATTCTATTATTGCTATGAAGTAGTTTGTACACCAAAACATCTAATGTCTTTGCCCATTTAACACCTTCTCAACTTTAATATTTACATGGGTGGATTAAGGCAAGACGGTCCAAGGGTTTTTAGTTCATTCATTGAACACATTGAATAGTAAAAAGTAGCAGTATACACAGTGCATGATGCACAATAAAACTTTATTAACTGAAACTTTCAACAAAAAAAGGTGCATTCTACAGTTTTCAGGAATTCCTAAAACAAAATGTTTTGACTGATTGCTTTTATGTCTGTTGCCTGGTAAAATACAGTTTGCAGACATTTCCCTATAAGAATAGCATAGTTAAACTGATGCTGTACACTACCAGTATTTGTACTATATATATGCAAATGGAAGTGTGAGTACAGTACTTTAATTTCAGTCTAGAAGTGAAACAATTTGATATGAAACATACAGAAGCATTAAAACTGCCTCTCAACAAATAATGCTCAAAAATAATTAAGCTGTGTACCCCTACATTAAAGATCCCAAGCAAACTGTTTTGTAAAACAGTTTCCATGACAGACTAGAAAGACTGTGGCATTTGTTCCTGAGCTCCTTTCTGCACGAACAACAACAATGAAATCTGTCTAACAATCAACAAACATGAATTTAACAAACAAGGAATAAAATATTAACCAAGAGCACTAAAACATTCACACTTTGATGCCAACATCAGGCTAGAGCTGAAAAGACAGTCAACATAGCTACGTAGCAGATTAGAAAGTCTGTGGCATTTGTTCCTGAGCTCCTTTCTGCATGAACGACAACAATTAAATCTGTCTAACAATCAACAAACATGAATTTAACAAACAAGTAATAAAACATTAACCAAGAGCACTAAAATATTCACACTTTTATGCCAACATCAGGCTAGAGCTGAAAAGACAGTCAACATAGCTACTTAGCAGATTAGAAAATCTGTGGCATTTGTTCCTGAGCTCTTTATTCCATAAACAACAACAATGAAATCTGCCTAACAAGTCAATAAACATGAAGTTAACAAACTAGTAATATATGAACACAGTAAAGTTTGACCAATTCTAATACCACTTTTTGTTAGCCCTTCAAGAGTGATTTCTTATGAAGTCTTTAATATTAGTCCACTTCCGTCCATCAAAACAACTGTACTTTTCCATCACCCTATCAATAGCTGACTTTCCAGGCAATTGGTTTAATGCTACAGTATTTCTCGTCTGAATTCCTTTAAAACTACTCTTTTCTCATCTTCTGTCCATACCCTCCTTTGGTATTTTCTCCCTGAAAGGACAACAAATATATACATTACAATGTGGTGCTTTTGAAAATTACACCTCAATGTTGCCATGTGATAGTTTACAATATACAATAAAACTACTCTTTTCTCATCTTCTGTCCATACCCTCCTTTGGTATTTTCTCCCTGAAAGGACAACAAATATATACATTACAATGTGGTGCTTTTGAAAATTACACCTCAATGTTGCCATGTGATAGTTACAATATAAAGAAACAAATCACATCAAAATGTTTTGAGGTTGGTCTCCAGCATAAATTGCAATCTGTCTAGTATATTCCTCATATTTTGTTGTTTAAATAAAACTAGAAAAAGACAAATTTTAAATGGTTTGTTTTATTTATGAACAATATTACCTTTCTTCATACTGGGTGGTTCTTCTCCTTCGGAATTAGTGCTTTCAAAAGTGGTGCCATTTAAGCTTGATGCAGAGACCCTACACTTCCCATGCTGCCCTCATCCCTACTTGTGTCCTCCTCCTCCTCTTCCTCCTCCTCATCACTATCATCTGTATCATCAGATGATTCTATGTTGTCAATTTCTGTGGAAATAAAATCAATGACTGCTTAGATTTGTAGTACAGACAGCACCACATAAACGTAGCGTAGAAAACCCAGGTTAGATAACGACAAGTACCATTCCTTGCATCAAAGACACACCTTAGCCCACAGAATTACAACTTGATAAACACTTTTTAAAGTATCACCTTAGATGATTACCAATTATTTAAAAAGGCAATTAAATTATTGATATATCAAGTTTTACAGTTCTTTACGGGTATACATTCTCCTCACTTCAGTATTTCTAATGTAAACTATACAAATCAGCTTCAAAAGTCCTATTTGAACTTTGGCCCTGGGCCGTGCCTTGTGCTACGTCTTGACATAATTTTCTCTGGAATCAAGAAGAAGGTTGATAGTGTCCATGACATATTACCCAGGGAGCCCAAGACAGCACAACTTTTTCCAAACTACGTAATTCAGAATGTTTATATAATATATATCAACATTAAAATTTAACTACTAAATTCTAAGGAGACTTAATTATCATCTTTACAATTATTAAGTAAGGTGACTGAATCCAACAATGAGCTCATAGCATAAACTTGGCCAAGCTACTAAATTTGAAAAGATTATACTAATTTCATGACTATAACATGATGCATCTAATCTTATGATAACATGTCACACCACAATATTCCCCTTGAAAAGAAAGGAAGGTTAATTACCTCAGAAGTGCAATACATTTGCTCCATTCATTTCACATAGCTTCAATTCTAGTATCTGTAACACATATACATGCAGCTATAACTCTTTAAGATTAACTTTTCTATACATGGGCATCCTCAATATTCAGGTTACATAAAAATGAATAAAGAACAATAGAATGAAAAGTCTGGTCATCGAATACGAAAAAGCACCATGCAGACAGAAAGTCACAAAAGCGGTATACATATCTTGCAATGCCAAAATCATGACAAAATGTCAGTACTGCTTCCAACGTTTCAGTGTTTGATATGATGAAGTGCCCAACAACTGCCTCATGATTTATCCAATGGGCAGACATGATTTAGATCCTACTAACAATAACATCCTACTGAGATCTAAATTAACTAGCTAAAAAAGTTACTCAACTTTCCTTACGTGTATAATGCTGCAGCTATCATCTGAAGCCTGACTTAAAACTAGTGATGTTACACACAAACTGGCCTAACCCATGTGGTATAATGTATTAGATCATATAGACCTACTGTTAATTTCCTACTATGCACATACTATGCTAGTAAGTAGTATGTATGCACAACTGGATCCTAACCTATATGACATTAAGTACAATGGTAGCACATATGGCTTCCATAATGTACAGTAGGCTAGTCTATTAGAGGCCTATAATAGAAGTTCATAAACGAACAAACTGGAAATTACAAAAATAATTGGGGACACTGCACAGGATTATGATAAGTAAAGAGTAACTTACTCACTGGATCTATTTTCCTTCAGAAGATTCTGTCTCCGTCTCATGAAAGCTGGATGTTAGTAGCTAGCTGCATATTGTAGTTATCTCAGGTACAGTAGGTACTACAGTTATCTTTGTGGCAGTACATGAAATTCGAACGGCACAGTAAGCATGCTGCAGTACAGTGTGTATGTTTGCTGATCTCACAGCAATGTAAATTGGGGACATGGTCCACTGTTAGTATTGTCAAAGTAGACACACCCCATATGATTGGGGCTCATCAATTGGGGACATTTGGTCACTAATTTAACCAGCTTCAAGCAGTCACATGACATGAAATTCTTGCACATAAATGGGGACAACACCTTGACACACGCCCCACCAGTTAATGACACAAAGTGACACAGCTAGGCTGTAATGAATGCACCCAATGGGGACTGTCACAGATATTGCTCAAACTTTAAAAAATACTTTCATTTGGCGGGAACTTCCAAAATCTGCACTTAACCCAAATGGGGACGTCCCCGATTGGTAGTATGTCCACACTTGGAAGGTGTGTCATCATGTAAATGTCCCCAGTTGCCAGCGGGTACATACGCACACACACACACACACACACGCCAACCTGACTGCATAGGTTCCTTTTGCTAAAGCAAGGAACCAAAAAGGGCACATTTTTAACCTGAGGAAAAGTGGGGGGGGGGGGCGTGACCCCTGTGCCCCCCCGGTTCCGCCGCCATTGTCCTTCTCTGTTACAGTTCATTGGCTTCAGTTGTCAAATTGTTTTTTATTTCAAATTAGAGCTGTCAACAAAATGGGTTTGATTTGTAATCAGTGTTCTTTTTGGGGGTTTCCATATGTATTACTTTACCATAACAAAACATTTTATCAGGATTGAGTTTGATAAGATCGTTGAATTTAGATGCTATCTTTGAAAATGAAACCTACTTTTGCAACCATATGCAGGTGCGTATCCAGGGGGGGCGTTGGGGGCGCGCGCCCCCCGGGTAAGAAAAAGAGAAGAGAAAAAAAGAGAAGAAAAAAGGAAAAAAGGGGAAAAAAGAGGAGGAGGAGAGGAAGGAAGGGAAAAGAAAAAGAAGAAAGAGAGAATAAGGAGAAAAAGAAGGAGTAAAAGCAAAACGCGAAGACACCGGGAAGAGAAAGAAGAACAGTGACATCATTACAGCGCTGAAGGGTAGCCAGTGACGGATCAATGATTTCGTAAAAGTGTGACTCACCCTACACCCTACTAATGATCTATATATATATATATATATATACTATATATGGTCTATCATAACGCGTGTGTAGAATTGTGCTATGAAACCAACTGTGGCTGGTCTCGAACTCGACCGTGTCGTCGGGGAACATGACGCATTTTGGGATGGGGGCGACCGCCCCCCCCCCCATTCAGCATTTTTTTAAATGATATCGCAAAGTAATTTCAAAATAGAAAGTGCTTAGAGGCAACTTACAAGGCCTGGGAAGTGTCATTTCCAGCGATCTGGGAGACATTTTCGGCCAAAATTTGCTTGTACGCTTCGCGCCAACCTATGGTGGTGCTACGCTTAGATAATTTGCCTACAGGCTTCGCCCCTCCCTTGGCAAATTCCTCGCTACGCGCCTGTTCGAATTTGTTACGCAAACAGCAGATATCACATCATATCAGTGAGCATGAAAATGGCGTTCCAGGATGAAAAGCCTCAAAACTGTCCGACTTGCCTGAAAAAATAACCAAAAATTTTCGCGCGCTTCGCACGCGTTCAACGTGTTCATGTCAATATCATATAAGCAAGCATCGGTTATTACATCGCATGCCATCATGTACCGTACGGTCCGTTAAAATTGCGCAGTATACCGCGGGATGCTAATGTAAACAACGACATGTCTCATGTAGATGTATAAAAAGCATGGAGGTCCAATTATGTCAAAACTCTCTTTTACATTAGTAATGGCGAATTAGGGCCTGCACCCCTGCCGCGCAGTGGCGGAGCGTCCATATGGTCAGGGGGCGGATGCCCCCCCTGACGGACTCAAATGGACTGCTGGCGCCTTTTCAGCTCTTTACCACTTTTTACTTATTCTAGATTATTGACTTTTTTATTACGCTCTCTCATCTACTTATTGACATTTGTCACATTTTGTTCGTGTAATTTGGCGATGACACCTTATTCTTCGTTTATCTGCAAATTAGCCAGGCCCGGAAAGGGTCATTTCCGGCGATCTAGGGAGTATCTTTACTCAAAAATTTTCTGTACGCTACGCGCCAACCAGTGGTGGCGCTCCGCTTAGATAGTGTCGAAAGCGCCCCTTCAGACCATTCTCGCCACTCCTGACCAATACCCCTAGCTCCGCCACTGCCGCCGCGCCTCCTACGCCTATGTGTGTAGTGTTCGGTTCGGAAATATCTGCTATTTTTTCATTTCCTTCAACCAAGTTTTATAATAGCCGTTAAAACAGGTTTTAATATTTGTACACCAATGTGTCTGAATTTTCGAAAATTTCTGACCAACATTCTACATCACACTTCCCTCTACTCGTGCAATTTTGACCGGTCTGTTAGGGGTTGAAGGAAGTTTTTTCTATATTGGTTGTCCATAGATGAAATTTTGTACAACATTATGGGTATGTTTTGAAGTGAGTTTATTCACGAGAAATGTGAATTTTCAAATTCTGAACAAATATGGGGCTTAAAACCTTGAAAAGTGGGGCTGGCGGGTATTGTGGGCCGCGACGTAGAATCACCTACAAAAGCAAAGACCACAGGAGATGCGATCAGGTCGAACATGATGTGTGCCGGGTTGACAATCTTCAAAAAGGTTATGGATGGAAAAAAAAACTATTAGGAAATACTTGGTTCTCAGGCAAAAAGTGTACATCTGGTTGGTCATTTCAAGCCCGAGAAGTGCCGTTTCCGGTGATCTGGGGGGTTTCAAAACAAGAAATTTTCTTGTACGCTGCGCGCCAACCGATGGTGGCGCTCCGCTTAGATAGTAATTCGCGCCCCCCGGGTTTGAAAATCCTGGATACGCGCCTGATATGTCATTTGATACTTGATCGGGATAATTGTCAAAAAGTCGGATATTTTGTGCGAGTTGTTCTTCATATTTCATTGAACATGATCGTAAAATGGTTGATGTGATATGTTGCCATAATGAGATATAGAATCTGCACTATAAGAGAGAAAAGATAAAAGACCACTAAAGATAGCTGTTGCTTTTTTCCGATGTATGCAGTCTGCGGCTAGTTGGGACGTTTCATTACATGCCACATTGCGTCGAGTTCCGGCTCAGCTGGGAGAATTGATGATGGATATTTAGTTGATCATATCTTTACGGAAAAGAAATGTATATAGGCCTTTCCTGCTTTCCGGAGTTTTATGTTACTTTTATCGGAAAAGATAAAAATTGTATAACAGCAAATTAACATATGTATTAAATCATCAGTAACCAACTTTCTAATACAATGGTATCCATATACAATACAGGCACGTATCCAGGATTTTCTAACCCGGGGGGCGCGATTGTATTTTTAGAGGAAACTTGTGACTGGCTATCGTCTATCGAGATTGAGGTTAGGGCCCTCAGGAAACTCATATATGTGTTACACGTAAGCAGCAGTATGGGGACACTTCAATCCCATACCATGAGCGAGCGAAAGGAGGGGGCTGGGGGTAAATTACTGAGGATACTCCCAGAAAGGCTAAAAGATTTGAGAATTATCTTCAAAGAAAGTGAAAAAAAAAACCCATCTGGGGTGACTGCACTCATGGAGGGAAATAAAGAGTGTGAACTCTCTTGCACAGGAACAAAAGGTTCCCAGTTATGTTAGTTCACAACAACCCTCTGAGGTTCAGTCCAGTTGTCCAGTTTCCTTTATAGGAGTTTTCTTCCTCATTCTAGTCAAATGTCTCCTCTTTAGCTAGGGAGCTTAGTCACGCCTGGAGTCAAGAGGCAGACAGAGATGCATGTAGAGGAACAATATGCCCCATCCATCCAACCTTGTTCTTTCTTGGTGAGACAATCTCGTTAATATTTAATACCCCGACGTTCAAGACAGGGAAAAGCCCAGACATTGCTGACCAGTGACCACTGGCAAAGTATTAAATGCACTTTATAAAATAATTTTGTTTTACACTTGCCATGCTGCTTGGTAAAATGTACTGTACAAGAAAAATGGTTTGAAAGAAGATATGCAACCTTCTCTCCTTTAAAATGTTACACTGTCTATATCACGGGAAAGCTCAAAGCTTGAAAAAAAAAATTCACAATACAGAAATAAGAAAATACAAAATGGAAAAATTTGTAAATTACACAACATGATGATTGTCTGTGGTTGGTTGATATGGGTGTCAAACTTACAGTCAACATTAACACCAGAGATAACAATATCTGGGATTCTTGGATGCATTTCCTCTTTAATTTGTACTTAACTTAATAATCAAGAAACTATGCTTTTAATGATGACGGAAGCTGAATGTTTCATTCAGTGTGGCAGTAGAACATGATCACTATGTGTTCAATTGTTGAGTTGAGATTTAATCGAGATAATTAACTACACGTCATTTCAGATTACTTAAATAACAAGTGCATTAGCTCCAAGACGTACATATAGGTTTAATAATGCCATAGACATCGCTGAAGATGAAACTCATGCAACAAGACAAGGTTATCAACATCTAGTAGTAGCAAACCACAACTGCTAAATAGATAAGGTTCTTCATCAGCTAATGCTATGTATGCTATGCTTGATACTATGACAGCACCTGATCTGCTAACATAATCTCACGCTTCTCATTCAAAGCAATCCAAACGAAATGGTCATTCAAACTGTAACAGAGCAAGCTACGTTGGGGTGCATTTACTACTAAATGCCGTTCTGTAAGCTACAGGCCGTTCAAGCTTTCCATCATGCACAGTTGGCTGCCAAGCATAGTAAAGTAAACTGTTTCCAGTGAAATATAGAATAGAGTTAGGGAAGTACTTAATTTTCCAAACAGATATAAGCAGCTGCTTGGTATTGCAGAGTTTCCGTTAATTATTCACCCGTTTGGCCGCACACACCAGACCTGAGGTTGAATGGCAAGAATCTTATAACTGGCCAAGGTGAACGTCATATTCTGAGACTTTATGACAGTAAAGGATCCTGTTCTACACACTGTTCATTCCATTTCGAAGAGAATTAAGCTCTGGAGGGACGTTGCCAAGTCCAGCCTCTTCCCAATATGTGTTACCTCATATCCAGCTGAACCAAACATCCACCAGCCCGCGAGCCGCTCAGTGGTGTGGACTAATAAGGAAAGAGACAAGTGTTTACAATGCTTGAGCAAAAACCTCCACATTGACCTATGTTGACCTCAAATGACCATTGACCTCCACCAATTTTAATAGCTTTCTCGTACTCATTTCGTGGTGGATGTTCAGTGGGGAAAAGCCCCCCCCCCGCCCCCCTCCCGGAAGGTGGTGGATTTTCTTCTATATTTCTTGTTCTCTCATAGGGGCTTAAGGACAAAAATACATGTCAGAAAGAGCCATTTAATTTCTGTGTAAGCTACTCCAAGCCTGGAAGATGCGGTGCTATCGGACAAATTTTGCAGCTATTTTAACGTAAGCTCAGGTACATTTTATAGATTCCAATTTCATTAGAATGTATTTCCAAGTCCCTGTGGAGGTCTAGGGAGCCTAGCTACGGAGGGATAGGCATTTTGTTAGCCTAATATTACCCAAATAAAGGAAATTGGTCATAAGAATATTTCGATTTTGTTTTTACCGCAGTCAACTGGGAGGGGGGTGTCTGGGGGAAAGCATCTTGACTGGAGGGCAAATTCCCCCCACCCATGACCCCTTGGCACACACGTGCCATCACCATTGCTTAGATTTATTTTTGCCTTCTGCAGGGAACAAGAGCAAAATGAGCACTTTGTCTCATTGCCAATATATGAATGCACTTTCAATGGACATTACAGGATTCAATTTCCTTCAGGAATCAATCTGATAGGCGTTCCACCACATCGAGCAAGTTAAATTCATTATTCCAACCATAAGAGTATTGAAAAATGAGCCTTGATATATATATGCAGCATTCAAGGGACCTCGACAAGAATACACAAGGTTTACACAACTCAGAGCAAATACCATATTAATTGATTATTAATATAACACATTTTTGGTTGAGAACAAAATGTTACAAAAACTCATCAAAGTAGGTGTTGACAGAAACTAATTCTTTACACGGCCTACTGAATATTCAGAAACCACACCACTGATGTAAGCGAATTTCTAGCGACTACTGCACTCTATATTCAGAAAGTGGTAAGAAAAATCTAGAAACTTACCAATGACCAATTGCCAGCTATAGGATCATAGCATTCGACTGTATTGACATAATTTGTGCCGTCAAATCCCCCAGCAGCATATATCTGATCTCCCAAGACTGCAACAGCAACAGAGTCCCTACAGATGCTCATGGGTGCCACACCACACCAAACATCTGCTCTGGGGTCATACCTGAAAAACACATCAACAAAGTAGAACTTGTAAATTCAATACTTCAAAACTGAACGGGGTATTGAATCCCAAAGCAGCACATGATATAATAGAATCATGCAAGGCAAAAAAAGTTAAACTGAATAAAAATGGGAAAAAAATGAGTTTTATGCCCATTTCCTTTGCTAGATTTCTCGAGATGTGAGAAACCTATCTGGTCTTGCATTGCAGACTGCACTGTAAGATTATTGAACAGCGTACAGCAGCTTTGTACATAAATAAACTCTTTGTGGTGCATTTCCAACACTTTATTATAACGGACTAAATTAACACCTAACTGCTGACATAAGAATGGTAAATATTTCTTAGAAGTAAAGTATTTCTTATTATTATTATTATTCCATGGTTGCTCAGGTCTGCCAACCTGTCTTTCACAACCAGAACGTCCAACAGTTCAGTGATTCCTTGTCACAGTTTGTATGTGAAAATTCAACAAAAACACTGCAGACAAGATTTTTTGGTGTCTACCATTACCTAATTCAGCTAGGTTTTTGCAATGATGCAGATGGCCTACCAAGTAAGAAGTTCATCCAAGCTTTACTTTTGCAGTTATCTTGTTTACAAGTCTTGCAGAATTTTGACCTTTGTTGAACTCACATGACTTTTGACCTCCACAATTCACTAGCATTAGCACTGTGCTGATGAAGAGAGATCAACTTAAAGGTATTAAGGTCATCTAAGCTGAACTTTCCCAGTTATTGTGCTTACATGGTTTTCAGATTTTGACCTCTATTGACCTCTATTGACCTCAAAAGACCAGCAATCTTCTACTCACTATGAGGATCTAGATAGCACGAATGAACTTCTACCATGATTGAATTTCTGGGTTATCATGGTACAAGATTTTCAGACTTTGACCTCTGTTGGCCTTAATTGACCTTTGATCTCCAGCAATTTCCATATAGTTCTTGTACACATATATGATCATAATCAAACTTTTGGAACCACATGATCAGGAGTATGAGCCACATGATCAGAATATTGAACCACGTGATCATACTCTCAAGCCACATGATCAGACTCTTAAACCACATGATCAGACTCTTATGATCATACTCTTGAGTAACATTATCAGACTATTATTCCACATGATCAGTCTCTTAAACCACATGATCAGACTATTAAGCCACGTGATCAGAAAACTAATCCGCAGGGTCAGACTTTGAACATCATAATTAGACTCTTGAATCCTTCAGAGCAGAGCAGGGCCAGTCTAATGTCTCTGACAAGTTAAATCTGTTGTCCAATTCAGATAGAATTGAGAAACTAAACTGTTTTTGACAGAAATGTTAAAGCACCCTCTTTATACTGCAGTCTCTTGCAACTTCTACGAGTCAACATAAAACTTCATAATATCATGATGTGGAAATGCTCTGGGAATGGCTTAAATGTCAATGCCTATTCTGTTGTTCACATAAAAACTCAATAAGTAAAAATTGGCTTTTACCAAATTATCATCAAGACTCTTATGAAAGTACACAGAGAACTGAAAATTTGATCAAAAAGTTATATGAGCCTGATTTGAAAACATATTGACCTGACTAAATGTTCCTAAAATGTGTTTTGTTTCTCACTTTTTTTAGGTGAGCCATCAGAGAACTGTTAGAAATGGTCAGACTGTTTGGCCAAACATAATAGTGATTAACTATATAGCTAATGGTCATTGTTTATTAGGAGTATTTCAGCACTGTAAACATTCATGTGTGACAGTAGCTCCTAGCTATAGGCTACATTCTGCCTAAGAATGTTTACTGACTAAGAAAGAAGAAATGTCTAAGATTCACATAAATTTCCATGGTACGTTACATAGATCTCCAGGTTCGCCAATCACTGATTTTCGGTGTAGTCAACACCTATGTCATGGATTTTAAGGCCCTATTTATAAACCTATCATGCTCACTAGCAGTACAATATACACAAAGGTGCACCCACACTCAAGCAAAGGAATGTATGTATATGCAGAATACTGGCACAACAACTTGCTGTAATAGACACATTGTAATAGACACATTGTAATTGTAATAGACACATTGTAATAGACACAATAGACACATTGTAATAGACACACTGTAATAGACACATTGTAATAGAAACAATAGACACATTGTAATAGACACACTCTAATAGACACACTGTAATAGACACAATAGACACACTGTAATAGACACAATAGACACATTGTAATAGACACACTGTAATAGACACATTGTAATAGACACACTGTAATAGACACATTGTAATAGACACAATAGACACATTGTAATAGACACACTCTAATAGACACACTGTAATAGACACAATAGACACATTGTAATAGACACACTGTAATAGACACATTGTAATAGACACACTGTAATAGACACATTGTAATAGACACACTGTAATAGACACATTGCAATAGACACACTGTAATAGACACACTGTAATAGACACATTGTAATAGACACAATAGACACATTGTAATAGAAACAATAGACACATTGTAATAGACACACTGTAATAGACACATTGTAATAGACACACTGTAATAGACACATTGTAATAGACACAATAGACACATTGTAATAGACACACTGTAATAGACACATTGTAATAGACACAACAGACGCATTGAGGTGAAAGGGAAGACAGCTAACTGACATACCTTTCAACACTACTGAGTTGCCGGGATGCTTCCTGACTAGCAGGAGTGTCGTGTCCTCCGATAGCATAGAGACAACCCCCGCACGCTATCACACCCAGTCCTCCTCTTCTCTTGGACATGGGAGCACACAGGGACCAACGATTGATGTGTGGGTCATAGAGCTCCACGGTCCTGAGGCAAGCACTACCATCCCTGCCACCTACAGCATACAGTCTTTAGTAATTAAGAAAAGAGAGAGAGCAGAATGAAATCAAAACATTCTTGGTCATAGTGTCAGTTTTGATTGAGTCGCAGAATATATTTGAATGTTAACTATATTCAGGGCTACAATTACTGGACTATATGAGTGTCCACTAATTCTTAGTCATGTTATTAAGATATTATCTTTGTATATCAAATTTAAGAGTTGCTCTGTAAAGATTTCATTTCCATGCACATGAATGAAAAAAGCCAACTGCATGGTTACATGGTACGAAATGCAAGCTTACCTGTGCACATATTTCTGTATTCGCATCATGCTAATAAGTTTGTACGTATATATACTTAGTAAACATGACCATCCTGTACTTTCATTCATGGATTTCTACTTGTTCTTGTACTTTTGTGGATATTGTCCTTTAACTCAGCACACTACAAGTTTGCCTATTGATTTTCCAACTAACCTCCAGCATTCTTCATGGAATGCAATATGGTTATCAAAATAGACATGTCTTTATCAAATCAGGGATATTCTTAAATGAATCAAAGGCTAAAGTTAGAAAGCTTAAATTACTGGAAAAAACCATCCTATCTATCCAGTGAATAAATGCTACCAAAATTTTTAACAAACTTGTTTTGCAAAACAGCAACACCCATGGTACTTCTGGGAGAAGACATCTGTGGCACAAAGTCCCACTGTTGATTGATAGGGTCATAACGTTCCACGGTTGCTAGGTAACTCCAGCCATCATGGCCTCCAACAGCATATACGGGACCTTCTAATACTGCAACACCTACAACAGGCACAACATATATACTTCATCAAGTTTGGCTGTTTATTCATTACAAAGACAAATAAATAGACAGCTATCCTTATCATCATAACATATTTCTTTCTGGGCTTTTCTTTGGAGAGGGGGGGGGTGGTGAGGGGTGAGGAGAATGAACACCATGTCAACAAACTTCAAACTACTGCCCAGGAGTTCCTGGTTCTACATAACAGGCCACGCCCAAGATTTTCTATGGGGTGGTGTGTTTACTGAAGATGTGGACCATATTCCTATTTCATTTGTGTGGGGTCTATTATTGTATAGTATATAGACCTTGGATGCAAAAATAGAAAATAGTGCTACCCCTTGCAACAACATTAATTTGTTTTGTGACCTTTGACAAATTTTGTGTTACCCTACACTGCCCAACAAAGACCATTCTCTATCCCACAAAAGATGGAGTTTTACATGTAAAGTATGCTTGGAGGTTAAATGCTAAAATATGCTGCAGATGAAGGCTGCAGGGAGTTTATATTTGCTTGAAACATAACTTAATTCACTTGTGACACTTGTACACGGAATTAGCATAATGTATTCGTTGTGATGAGAGATCAAAGCAAGTCATGGCAACAAGACTTGAAATTTCAAGTTAGAAAAATTAGATTCAAATTCTTGAATGCCTCACGTACCAAGCCCATGTCTGTGTGTATTCATGGGTGGAAGCATACTCCATGTTTTAGTCTTGGGATGGAAGCTCTCGACACTATTCAGAGTTTTCAATCCGTCTCGGCCTCCGACCAGCAAGATTCTCCCTTCGATGGCTACAGCTCCAAACTGTAACCTACGGCTCTTCATATGGGTGACACTCGACCATGAACTTGTCCTCAGGTCAAATCTTTCCACTACAGTGGCACCTGTTTCAAACAGTTACGGAGATATGTTTTTATATATATATATTAGGCAGAGGGAATGCCATGATGGCATATGATACATGGAAAACTGGATTTCAACAAAAATGTCATAATTCCAACTTGGTGATGAAGGAAACTAACAGATGCTTCTCAAACATTACGAGATACAATTCAATCAAAGAAAATCCAAACCGGTTGAGAATAATCTCCTAATAATCTGTAACAGGCTAATAAGTGCATGACCTATAGCTCCTACAGTAGAAACACAAACACATCATAACAAAATAATTTAGCCATGATTGCTATGGTGAATAGAATGACCTGTAGGACTATAGTAGAAACACAAACACATAATAACAAAATAATCTAGCCATGATTGCTATGGTGAATAGCATGACCTATAGCTCCTACAGTAGAAACACAAACACATAATAACAAAATAATCTAGCCATGATTGCTATGGTGAATAGCATGACCTATAGCTCCTACAGTAGAAACACAAACACATAATGACAAAATAATCTAGCCATGATTGCTATGGTGAATAGCATGACCTATAGCTCCTACAGTAGAAACACAAACATATTATAACAAAATAATCTAACCATGATTGCTATGGTGAATAGCATTACCTATAGCTCCTACAGTAGAACACAAACACATAATGACAAAATAATCTAGCCATGATTGCTATGGTTAATAGTATGACCTATAGCCCCTACAGTAGAAACACAAATACATAATAACAAAATAATCTAGCCATGATTGCTATGTTGAATAGCAATATTACCTATAGCTCCTAGAGTAGAAACAGTTCATACAAAACACAACCACATGACAAAATAATCTAACCATGGTTGCTATGGAGAATAGTAAAAGTATTTCTGAATCACTTGCATAGTGATGCAAAATGTTAGGAGTGTTAGCTCAGTGGTTAACGCCGGTGCCTTTTAATCATAAGGTCCCTAGTTCGAGTTACTCCAAGTTTAATGTATGTCGTCCAGTTACAGAGTTGTTGACAATGGACAATTCATAATAATGAACGTTAAATGTAAGAAACTGACTTTGCTCAGCTTGCGGCTTTCATAAGCCTATGAGGCTTCTTCGCGAGTTCCTGCTTCCAGGAGGATCTAAATTACTTACAATGTTCAAAATGCAGGTAATTTTCCTTTTAAAGATAGTGGTTCAATAACAATACCCGACAACCTTACTAAATTGCTTTTTTTTGTGTCCCTAACAAAGAAACAAAATTTTACATCTAACAATCTCATTGGGCAAACATGCCTCAAAGAAAATTTAGTAAATCCCTACGTATGTTTTTTCTTTATTGCTATTATTTACCTTTCGGATTATCCATGCCACCGACTATAAAGAGATCACCCACTGTAGACTTTCTAGGCTTGGTGCGAGTATTTTGGAGCTGTGGCCGGCGTTCCGGTAAAAGATGGTACTTCATCGCTTCCATAACCAGTCTTTGGCAACGGGTATTCTCTTTTATAAGACTTTCACTATCAACAGTATCACTTAAAAACTGCAATAAAGACAAAAAGAAGGTAAAAACCAAAAAATAATTTATGAGTGACACGTAAACAAACTAAACCACAAGTACTACATCTTTAACTAGAAAGGTGAAAGGCTTTGTGATGTGTGGTCACATTTAACATTAGAACATTTAATGTAACACTGGACAGAATATTTTCAGGTAAGTACTGTTTATTTGTGAACTCAAGTGATCCCTAATTCTTGCACTACCGTGGAACAAAAACAAGTAGAATTTTACCAATGTGTACTTCTCACCGTTGCTTTTCATGGATAAATCAATAGTTAACTTGACTCTCACCTGGCACAATAATCAAAACTTTTTTGCACTCACATAGCCCCACCCACACATCAGGTATGAACATGTGCACACACAGCATCGTTCAGGCACCTCTTGCTTTCAGCAAGCAATCAACGCTTTAAGGCATTGAAGACTCGCCCCAAACCGCGTGCCGCCATCTGAAAAGTTAACTTTGCGTTCCAAGTGAAGTTTTCTTCTTGTCGCTAAAAAATGCAGACAGTAATGAAACCTGATACCTTGTTATCGTTTATCTAGACCTGAGATGTCCATCGCTGCTATGTGTACACTGTGTTGTGGGTATTGACCCTAGCTGCATGTATTGACTGTGCACTAGTGTCTAATTACCGACAGTAGCAAGCTGTGTGTGTATTTTCTGGGATCCATGGTGGCGTCTAACACTTCTGTTACACCTCATTCGAAACTAGGTCAGATTACCGGCATGAGACGTTTCTTTTTGCACGCGTCTTCAATGCCTTTAACCTAGAAGTCCTATGTAAACAGAATTGAGGTTAAATTTGAATGAGAAGTTAGGAATTTATTCCCAGCATGCTCTACCTGAGGGGAGAGAAGCGGGAGACGAATCTCAGCTAAAAGTTGAGATAGGTCCTTCTTTCTGTGGACGAGGTCATTCTTGGCCCACGCTAGGAGGGCATGGTACACTGTCTCTTCACTGGGCACGTTCAAATCATCACTAGCTAAGAGGTGGCGAACATCATCAGAATGCAGCATGAGAAACTCCTGGTTTTGAGTTACCATCACAAAGTGTTCCTGTAAAAGAAATGATTTTAAAACAACACTGGTTACATTCATAGTTGCAAATATCACTATAGGCACCAGCTACTTTTTATGTACAGAATCAGGTCATACTCACCATGGTATAGGTATGGGCAGCTCCCAGGGAATCAGGTCATACTCACCATGGTATAGGTATGGGCAGCTCCCAGGGAATCAGGTCATACTCACCATGGTATAGGTATGGGCACCTCCCAGGGAATCAGGTCATACTCACCATGGTATAGGTATGGGCAGCTCCCAGGGAATCAGGTCATACTCACCATGGTATAGGTATGGGCAGCTCCCAGGGAATCAGGTCATACTCACCATGGTTAGGTATGGGCACCTCCCAGGAATCAGGTCATACTCACCATGGTATAGGTATGGGCAGCTCCCAGGGAATCAGGTCATACTCACCATGGTATAGGGGGGGGGGCACCTCCCAGGGAACCAGGTCATACTCACCATGGTATAGGTACGGGCAGCTCCCAGGGAATCAGGTCATACTCACCATGGTATAGGTATGGGCACCTCCCAGGGAATCAGGTCATACTCACCATGGTATAGGTATGGGCAGCTCCCAGGGAATCAGGTCATACTCACCATGGTATAGGTATGGGCAGCTCCCAGGGAATCAGGTCATACTCACCATGGTTAGGTATGGGCACCTCCCAGGAATCAGGTCATACTCACCATGGTATAGGTATGGGCAGCTCCCAGGGAATCAGGTCATACTCACCATGGTATAGGGGGGGGGGCACCTCCCAGGGAACCAGGTCATACTCACCATGGTATAGGTACGGGCACCTCCCAGGAATCAGGTCATACTCACCATGGTATAGGTATGGGCACCTCCGGGAATCAGGTCATTCTCACCATGTATTAGGTATGGGCACCTCCCAGGGAATCAGGTCATACTCACCATGGTATAGGTATGGGCAGCTCCCAGGGATCAGGTCATTCTCACCATGGTATAGGTATGGGCACCTCCCAGGAATCAGGTCATACTCACCATTGTATAGGTATGGGCAGCTCTCAGTAAATCAAGGCAACCTTGCTGATCTGCGAAGGACCGAATCCCTAGACAATTTGAAGGATGTAGCTGCTTCACGAGGTACGTACAACAAGCCATTACCACTTCGGACAGTTGCAGAATACTTGCGGTCGCTAATAATTTCTCCACCGTGCTTTCGGAGAGCGTTATCATCCCTTGAGAGGATAAAAAAAACACAAATAAAGGATTACCTCTTGTACAAAGACTAGTTTATCTAATATTGCATTCTACATAAAAAAAAAATAAAACAAAAGTAATAAGGTACAAAGTAAAGAATAGATCTGAATAGAGAGGAAAGATTTGTGTATAGAATATTTCAATAGAGATGGACGGAAGTAGAATAATATTTCTACAGAAAGATGATTGTTATGACACTGGAAGAGCTACAGACTATTATATTCATCAGAAATGGATTGAGAGTGAACTATATTCTATTCCTGAAGTTACCTATTTGCCCTTATCATACCTTCATTTCTTACATGGTCCCAACCCTTGGCGGAACTTCTAAATGAAAAATTATAATAGCTAACCTATCCAGCCCTGACATTTTATAACCAGTCATATCAATTGTTATATCATTCTTTTTGCCATATTGATCCTTTGAATTATTCTGGAGGATGAACAGAGCTGTTACTTTTTGCAACTATTAAATGTTGTGTTAATTTTCAAGATCTGGAACCTTTTTCCAGAGATTATCATACCTGGTGCGGAGAAGTTACCAAGAACACCCTAGTGAGTGCCTCACAGGATTCAGAGTGTCATTGAGACATTTTCCCGTCAAATATATATTTTTGTCGACCAACATTACTTTATTTGTTATTTTACTTTAGGAGTTTTGCTTTCATATATCATATTTGTAATTTGACTCCCTTAAGAAGACTGAACTGTGATTAAATTCATTTTCCTTTATACCATAGTGTAAATAAGTACTACCCCAATATTTTCTTCTTCAGAATTTAATTAATTTTTGCCTATGTTCTCAATTTTACAATGAACCAGGCCTACTGGGAGTAACTTCCCAAAAAAGTAAGAAAATGGAAGTTGCCCTGGTTGAGGTCTCCTGAGTAACAATTCTGCCAGGCATCCCATTTTATACCAGCAATATTTTGTTTTTAAATGTAAAGTATATTTATAACTTTCATTCTTCCTTGGAGTAAGTTGTAATGCACTGTAGTGATACAGCATCATAACATACTTTACCATGTATCCAGATGCAATATTTCTGCCTCTTATTTAAAAATGACAAGGCTACTCTTAAAGCCTTGAATAAACATTTGTTACAGAACCATCACTCATTTTCAGTACTTACATAACAAAGACAGCCCTTACTTTTTGCAGTTCCCCATTATACTGATGGTTAGGTTGAACTCTACTCGAGCAGATCAAGATACATGAATGGCAACATGACCTACCTGTATAAATGTACAGTCTGCAATCTCTCAGTGATTGGGTTAAGGTTAGGGGTTAAACCAAACTCTACTCAAGCTAGTGAGATTAAGGTACATGAATGGCAACATGACCTTCCTGTATAAATGTACTGTTTGCAATCTCTCAGTGATTGGGTTAAGGTTAGGGGTTAAACCAAACTCTACACTAGCTAGAGAGATTAAGATACATGAATGGCAACATGACCTACCTGTATAAATGTACTGTATGCAATCTCTCAGTGATTGGGTTAAGGTCAGGGGTTAAACCAAACTCTACACTAGCTAGAGAGATTAAGATACATGAATGGCAACATGACCTACCTGTATAAATGTACTGTCTGCAATCTCTCAGTGATTGAGTTAAGGTCAGGGATTAACAAGAACTTTACACCAGCTAGAGAGATTAAGATACATGAATGGCAACATGACCTACCTGTATAAATGTACTGTATGCAATCTCTCAGCGATTGGGGATCAATACCATGGAGAACGACTTCCATCTCATTGGCCTCTTGTACATTGCTTGTGAACATGGCCGCAAAGTAGTCTGAGACTGCGCTGAGAATGACTCTGTGAGATTCAATTCGCACATTCCCAGCTCTCAATATCACATCAATTAGCAACTGTTTCTGTAAATATGTCTGGATTTTTCCTAACGTTCTTTCTGCATGATTCGGAGCTTTGAAAATCTCACCATCCTTTGTTGTTTCCATGATTGCAACAAGTTAAGGGATGTACAACCTGTAATAATGAAAATAAAAAAAATACAGTGTAGTGACCAGGTTGTACACACATTACACAGGTAATCCTTTTAACGTTTATCCATGCATTTTATAGTCATACAACAGAACCTTAGTTGTTCCAATGTAGTTTCTTAATATTTAAACTACAAGTCATTGTGTGCATAGTCAGCTTTGACAAACAAACTACCTTCCTACATCAAAAAGGTTTCTGAGGAAAGATTCTCTGTGTATTCTATAAAAGAATACCATTTAGTCAACTAGAAACACATAGCTGTTTTGGGCTTCCTATGCCTTGTTATGTATTCTTAAAAAAGAAAGTGATGAAATATTGACGGGATGACCAAAATATTGAAATTATCATTATCAATACCACATTAGAATAATCATTACCAGATTTTGTTATCAAAATTCCATTGTTTTCAAATTTACCTCAACCCACTCATCAATATGCATAGTCAACAGTATTCAATACGGTTCATCGCCAGTATTGATGTAGCAGGTATCATCTCAAATCATCCTACGACTGTTGAGATTTCTTGCTTAGAATCTCATTTTAGCAGAAATCTAATTTGGTCTCATGATCTCTAATGAATATTTATTCAGCCAATTCAAATTAGCACCGATGATGTGTCTAACATCAGGTCCCATACACAGCATCAACAAAGGATATGGTTGTAGAGAAAGTTTTCAAGTACATCCCGCCCACTCAGCAATATACATGTAATCTGCACCATGATCAATGGGGACCAACCTGGGTCATGGGGTATCACTGTACCAACAATTAATAATTCCCCCAACTGACTTGCAGGAACATTGGAAATGGACCAATGCTGGGGAGGGGGGGGTCTGCAGCTCCTTACCCTCACCCTGAAAAGAGTGCGCATGTGGAATGACCAGTGTATTCTGAGGACATATTCAGACTAAAAATTTGGTATGTAATTAGGTGTAAATGCAAGGTTTTGGCCATTAATTGTACTACTAAATACTTTAGAATAGTTGTGCGAGGGTACAAATTAAAGGGGGAGGGGGAAACACTAGCGCATTTCTCATTTAAATAATGATCGGGAAAATATGAACCAGTGCAATGCTTATTTTTTATTTGGTCAGGAGAAGAACCAATTATATCACCCATTTACCGGAATTATACATAATTAAAGTAAATGCATGCACAAAGCTAGGCAGATTATTCATTGCTTTGATTATTATAACACAAGACAGGCCTTCAGCCTTAGGACTACAAGTAAACATCATGTACTTAATTGCAGAATACCTCTCAACTCTTGAATTCACAGACTATGACCGGAACTCCATTATAATTTATAGCAAACAATGTATGTCATTCTCAACAAGCCCAGTGTGTGTTAGTTGTGGGGTATTCTGCAATTGCTCCAAATCTTAAAGTTGAATGATAAAACTAAAGCACATGCATAGGCGCTAGCTAGCAACCTTTTAATAGAACTTTTGGTCGTGTAGCAGCGTGAAGTTATATCCTTCCACCATGTTATAACGTTACTACATTAGGACCTAGGCCTACAACTTATAATGTTACATACAGTAGGCCTAGCCTAATACTAGTAATAGTAATGTTATTCTTTTCAACTGCGACCTACCCTCAGCTTGTCCGATTGTGAGAATACGGGTCATTTCCCCGAGGAACTTCGACTTCGAGTAACATATGCCTAGGCCTAAATTAGGCCGACCGGGAAAGTCACTTCGGGATATAAGTTACAGGATTATTGCAGAGAAAGCTGAGAGTCTGCAATTGAAAATGGAAACAGATCAAATGTCGGCGAAGTACGCTTGGCCAATATATAATGTACCTAGTCTGCTATAGCGAAGGCTATTGCTCGCCCTAAGAAGTGACAAAACTAGGTACTTATTTGTGTAAAATTATGTATGAATACTACTGAATGGTAGCTTTCTCTCATACGTATTGCAAATTGAATTATACAACAGTTCTGTGAGGAGAACTGGCTGCCGACCACCAACATTTCAATTGTAAAACAGTAGGGTAGAACCGAACTGACAAAAAGTAAACAAAACGACAAGGTGATTGCGTAATCGCCTGGTGTTAGTTATTGTAGTGCGCGTGCGCGCTTCAATATTGACATTCCTGACCAAGTGAAAGATACCTACATGGTCGACTGGACGTTGAAACTTAAAATTTGATTCTGTAGTCTCTGTACATTTGTAGTTTCAGAGGCTAGCTGCGAAGCCAACATATTCTTAGCCTGTCACGCCGCTCACAAGCGCCCTCACTTTGTAGGTACCTACATAACTACACTCCCTGGTGTGTTGTCCGCCCAAAAAAATTTCACGGTGAACAACCAAAAGTTCTTCCTAATACTACAGGTGTGGCAGTAATGAGTGTCCGTGCGTCGTACATATACTCATCACTAGGATATAGTATCCGCCTTGCGTGAATAGTGTCTCACGGACACTATATAACTTCAATTGAAAAACACATAACACGAGCTATCCACAACAACAGGAAAGATATAAACATGCAATGGTTTCAACAACTGACAGAGCAACTCTACAAGACTTTCCAGTCTTATCAAATGTCTAATGCCCAGAGGCATACATTATCAATATTTAACTCATGGAAATTATGTTCACAGTTAACAAGCCAAAGAAACATGATAAAACTGATCTCTTTTCAGGAAAACCTGCGAAGGGTTCATGTCATTGTGAGGCATGTGCTTTAAAATAATGGGCATGGTCATGAATACGTAACTATTAAGACTGACTTTTAAAAGAGGAAAATTCCTGAATTATCAAATGTAATGCAAATGCTTTTCAAGGCGAGAAAGGAAGTGAGGCTTATTTCCACTAAAGGGATATTATACTACTGTTGTACTGGGTGTAGGCTACTTAAGTGCTACTGCTCTATACTAGGTGTACTTAGGTGCACATACACGGTATACTTTGGAAGTGCAAAGGACAGGAAGTTAGCATACACTCTCAGATACATTTAGTTCATTGCTAAAGCTTTACTCATCCTATGTATATATACAATATATATATATATATATATATATATATATATATATATATATATATATATATATATATATATATATAAATATATATATATATATATATATATATATATATATATATATATATATATATATATATATATATATATATATATATATATATATATATATATATATATATATGATTTACAAGATAAAATGGATAACTTAATATCTCAACTAAAGAAGTACTACTTGTTAGTGCTGAGCCTTCGTAGTGCTGAGCTAAACTAGGGGTTAATCTCATGATCGGTTTTAATATGATCAGTTTTTAAAACACACATTACAATACAATTACATATTAAACTGTCATAAACACTTCAAGTGTCTTCACTTGAAACCAAGGGCGTAGGAACCGGGGGGCTGGGGGGCGCCAGCCCCCCCCCCCCCCCAGTGAAAAATATGGGGGGGCGGAAGTATCATTCCGCCCCCCCCCCCGCTCCGCAAGTCAGAAAACCCCTTTTTCATTTCCAAATGAGAAAAAAATCTCATTTGGAGCACCAAATTGCATCTAAGGCCAGGTGAAAATGCAAAATTCTTTACAAAATGGAGTGAGTGTTGAAGTGTGCTTTATTGCACCAAATTGCATCTGAGGCCACCTGGAAATGCAAAAAAAATCCAAAGGGGAGGGGGACACCCCCTCCCCTTAGACCCCTCCCCCAGTCCGGCCATCAGTCTTCAGCCCCCCCCCCCCACTCAAAAGTACCTCCCTACGCCACTGCTTGAAACGATTACGGTACCGTTTTTTCTTTTCTTCCAAATTTCCTTTCAACGGGCAACAAGATATACAGCATGTATCTGTTGGTATTTATAAGCATTTCACTTTGATCGAAAACTGTGAAAAGAGACACAAGCTCTGATTTACCTGTAATTTACCAGTGTTAAAGAAGATAGTTAGCCAGCATTCCCAGGCCTCTATTAATCAAATCTGCAATATTTCTATGGTCTTTAATACCAATTTAAATTACGTGTTCCAAGAGAGAAACTAGTAAATGCAGACACTCTGACTGATCAAATCATTCATCTTACAGCAATAAGACGCAAAGTGCTGATCATCAAGATCTGCACTGGTGTGACTAACCACCTCTCACAGAGAAGATCTGCTTGTGGACTGGATCCAGGGGCGAAGGGGGCAGCCGCCCCCCCCCCCCCTTGAGCATATTTGTTTTTGATATTTTTATGATATCGCTAGTAATTTCAAAAGTGAAAATGCTAAGATGCAACTTACAAGGCCTGGGAAGTGCCATTTCCAGCGATCTGGGAGGCATTTTCAGCCAAAATTTTCTTGTACGCTTCGCGCCAACTCATGGTGGCGCTATACGCACAGATAGTTTTCAATGCAGAATCTGCGGCTCTGATAGTTTGCCTACAGGTTCGCCCCTCCCTTGGCAAATTCCTGGCTACGCGCCGGACTGGATCATCTGGAAAATCCGTCCAATGTCCTTTTGATGTTCAAATTATTTGAGACTTACCCTGTTGTTTCTTCTTTTTCTACCTCTCTGTAACTGTTTCAGCAACTTGACTCTGACCATAGCTTTTAACCACTACATGTGCAACAACAACCTTATTTCTTTTTACCTATAATAGTACTAACCATTTAATAAACATGTATGAGAGAAGACCAAAGTCTCCTCTGATGAAAAAAAGAAAAGAAGAGAAATATGTTGTTGATGTCATTCATGAATACTACCCTCTATTTTTCACCTCTTAGTAACGACATGCCACTCTCTGTACTAGGTATAGGCTTAAAAGTTAAATGTTTACATAGGCATATCAAACTCAAAGATGAATAGAACGGCTGTAAGCTATTGCAACTAAAAGAAGGAAGTATTCATGTTAAACTTCCAAAAGCAGACTTTTCTTTCTGCTCTAAGTCTACTTCATTTCAGTATTGTAAAGTTATGAATACAAGTTTAATGATTATACTAAAACCACCAGCTTGAAATAAGAATAAGATAATAGCTAGAATAAAACAAAAAGTACCATAAAACTTTACATGAAATTTAGACATGAAAACAACATCAAAAGTGTCAAACTTTGTTGCAACGCTTGATACCAGGGTCATTCAATGTTACTAGTTTGCATCAAACTTTATTGTCATATTTAGACACTAGTGTCCTATTAAACACAGCATACAAGCTATATTACTATGACACAAGAGGAGATTATATCTTTGGATTAGAGGTGGACGGAAGGAGGTTGATGCATCCTCTACATCCAGAGTATCTCTCTTGAATTTCACTGTTTCCTCTAGTACCGATCCTTTGCACCTTCCCCAACAATAATAACGAGAGGGCAGTATGAAGAAACGTGCAGGCAACTTCTACTAAAACCTCAATTGGATGTAAGGTAACCAGTGACCTCCCGTACAACGTTGCAACATGGTACATGAGCATCACAAAGTTTACGCACACACACACACGCACACATTATCATAGTAAGAATTACATATAATGATATTGATGTGACATGAGAATATTTTTATGTTGGAAAGTGATGGCATCGGCATAAAACATCAATGCTATTGCTGATAGGATTCAAACCTTTCGAAATGGCAGTATAGTGTTGGTGAAGACGAAAGAATACACACAGACAGAAACTGTTGATCTGGTATGCGACACCCAGATATATAGCTACGGCTGTTCCCACATCTTTCTCAAAATACAACCATTTCGTATACACTGCTCTCAACTATCTATATTTGTGCGGTCTCTCCCCCCCCCCCCCCTCCTCTCTCTCTCGCAGTCATTTCCATCCTTTGGCTCTGTACATACATACATGGCGAACCTCCTATGGCATAATATACCGTACTTGTTTTTGCCAAATGCACTTTTCTTTTGATAAAGAATTACAACCAATAGCTAATAACAACAAGTTTGTATGGATTTTTTTTATCTGTTTTGCTAATTGACAAATATTAAGAAGCATTCAGACGTATTAAATTAAAAACTTGTAATTAAATATTTCAGTGAGGAAAAACACTTCGGCTACTACTACTGACAGCAAATTTCCAAGTCCCCCTCCCCCCCCCCCCCGCCCTCAGTAAAAAGGGAGCAGAAGAAGATATTTTCCAGCAAATTGCATTTTACTGCCACTCTGAGAGTCATTATCCATCCCAGGAGTTTCATGGTCTTTTTTTTTCACATACCTCAATGAATGAAAACAATTTGAGATCGAAAGATCAGAATCACTCACAAAGTAGCAGTATGTTCTAACGTGTTAAAATGCTGTGGCCATAATTATGACATTTAATAATAGGCAACGAAGGACAGTTCGTTTCTTTTTACTTACTCCAACAACTTCGATTTAACTCTCTCATCAAGTGGTAAAGTTATCGACAGTAAATTGTTCAGTTTTGTCTGCAAACACAAAACGTTATCATAACATTTTTAAAAGAGCCTCTAAAATATGATTTTATAACGCTAAATGTGGTGTTATAAAAACGTCGGTATAACGTTTTTATGAGATATTAATGTTATATAAATGTTATATTAATGTTTTAACGAAAAAAATGTTATGAAATAATAGCCTGAAAACGTTTTCGTGACATATTTATTACACCACAAATAACTTTATCAAAACAAAAGACGAAACGTTTTAATAACGTTTTAAAAACGTTTTTGTGTTTGCTAGCGCAGGTGGGCGCGCATGAGTAACATTGCTTTGATCGTGTGTACACTATTGTTTATAGCAGCCAACCATTGACAATGAAAGTTGTATGCTGTGTGTCTCCCTTCACAATGTATTATTACATTTGTGAACCTGTGTCAATGCATGGGCGTAGGAGCAGGGAGGGGTACTAAGGGGGGCGCTTCTAATTTAATTATGGAACTGAATGATCAATTTAAATAAAAGTAACATCGTCGACTTTTCCCGGATATTAATATATATGTTTAGTATGTATAGTACTTATGTGTAGAGTACATTTTTGCATTGAATCGATGAGGGCGATGCCGGAACACGCCTGCATGCTCGGCTAGTAAAACCACTTCGATTGTCACGAAATGTCATGAAAACGAAAGAATAATGTCTCTTACATTCGTTTATAATGGTCATTTGATGGCACAAAACTTTTCACGGGGTTAAATTTATCAATTAAGTGGGAGTTAATATTATTTCTGTTATCCTTGTTTAGTGTAATAATTTTGCATTGAATCTATGACGGTGCTGTGGGAAAACGCTAGCGTGCTGGTGTGGCCGGACACTATTCCCCGCCACACCGGCACTACAATACTGCGTATTTGCAGGCAAATGCAGTTCTAGTAGTATTGTGGTAACACATCACTATAAGAGTAATGCACGTCCGCCTGAGAGGTTAACCAGGGAGCTGCTACGTTAGAGTAGCAGCTCCCTGAGTTAACCATTGTCGGATCATGTGTAGTAAGTATCTGTTCCCTTTCGAGGGGGAATGGTGATGCACACCCGACGATGGTCACACAGTCACAGTTCCGATAGGGTTGAGAGCGGATCAGTCGTTCGGTAGTTTGGTTTTCGTGCCCAGGTTATTCCTCGGCGACTTTTTCTTAAAAAGTACCCTTGTCGGAAAATAGCCCTCAAGTGCCCTACTGTATCGATTTTATTGGCATTTTCTGAGTCATCAGGCGCGTATCCAGGATTTTCTAACCCGCGGGGGGCGCGAATTACTATCTAAGCGGAGCGCCACCATCGGTTGGCGCGGAGCATACAAGAAAATTTCTGGTTTTGATACCCCCCAGATCACCGGAAATGGCACTTCTCGGGCTTGAAAATGACCAACCAGATGTACACTTTTGCATGAGAACCAAGTATTTCCCAAAAGTTTTTTCCATCCATAACCTTTTTGAAGATTGTCACCAGTCACACATCATGTTCGACCTCATTGCATGTCCTATGGATCATTGCTTTTGTAGGTGATTCTACGTCACGGCCCACAATATCCGAAAGCCCCACTTTTCAAGGTTTTAAACCCATTATTTGTTGAGAATTTGAAAATTCACATTTCTCGTGAATAAAAATCACTTCAAAACATACCCATAATGTTGCACAAAATTCAATCTATGGACAACCAATATAGAAAAACCTCCTTGAACCCCTAACAGACAGGTCAAAGTTGTACGAGTAGAGGAAAGTATGATGAAGAATGTTGGTGAGGAAATTTTCCAAAATTCAGACACAGTTAATTTATTGGTGTACAAATATTAAAACCTCTTATAATGGCTATTATAAAACTTCGTTGAAGGAAATGAAAAATACCAGATATTTCCGATATCAGGTATATCGAAATCGAACACTACACACCAAGGCGTAGGTCCCGTAGGAGGCGGAGGCTGCAGCCCCCCCCCCCCCCCCGCAACCAAATTTTTTCCCATTTTTTTTGGGCACCTACTGAAAGAAAAATAAATAGCAATGAATAGCTAAAAAATTATCTCCTTGGTTATTAAAATAAAGTTCTAAGCTTGGCCGACATTACTACTGTAAAAGAGAGTTTTGATATAAATGGATCTGTATGCCTTTTCTCCATCTACATAAGACATGTCGTTGTTTACATAAGCATCCGGCAGTATACTGTGCAACTTTCACGGACCGTAAGGTACACGATGCCATGCAATGTAATGACCGATGCTTGCTTATATGATATTGGTATCGATTTGTTGAACGCGCGCGAAGCGCTTGAAAAATTTTGGCTTTTTTTCGGGCAAGTCGTTACAGCCCCAAATCCAATTGGGCTCCTACGCCTTTGAATACACCCATAGACAGTTTTTGAGGCTGTTCATCGTGGAACATGCATTTCAATGCTCACTGATATGATGTTATATCTGCTCTTTGCTTTACAAATTCGAACAGGCGTGTAGCGAGTAATTGCCAAGGGAGGGGCGAAGCCTATAGGCAAACTATCTAAGCGAAGCGCCACCATGAGTTGGCGCGAAGCGTACAAGAAAAATTTTGGCCGAAAATGCCTCCCAGATCGCTGGAAATGACACTTCCCAGGCCTTGTAAGTTGCATCTAAGCATTGTCTATTTTGAAATTACTAGCGATGTCATAAAGAAAATTTGCTCGGGGGGGAGGGCGGTCGCCCCCTTCCCAAAATGCGTCATGTTCCCCGACGACTCGGTCGAGTTCAAGACAAGCCACAGTTGGTTCCATATAGCACAATTGTACAATTGTTTAAGGCGTCCATACACACACACACGCGTTATGATAGACCATAGATAGTATTTATATAGATACATTAGTGAGAGAGGAAAAATGGAAACGTCAAAAATGGAGTTGTCGGTGTAAGGGGTAGGGTGAGGCGCACACCCCCTCCGTAATCCTTGATCTGTCACTGGCTACCCTGTGTATATAATTGGGATCAGCGCTTTAACTATGACTGTTCCTCTTTCTATTCCCGGTGTCTTGGCTCTCTTCTACTCCCTCTTTTTCTCCTTTTTCTCTCTTTTTTCTTTTTCCTTTCCCTTCCTTTCTCTCCTCCTTTTCTTTTTTCTCCCTCCTTTTCCCTTTTTTCTTCTTTTTTTTCTCTCCTCTTTTCCTTACCCGGGGGGCGCGCGCCCCCAACGCCCCCCTGGATACGCGCCTGGTCATCATCATTCTTTTTGATTGTTGGATGTTGAAGAGGATGAAATTAAAACTCCTCATGGTGTAAAAGCCTGGAGAATTGAAAGTGATTAAAGGTATATTAGAAATCTTGGCTGAAACAAGAAGATTCCGCAGTGAGAGCTGGCAGATGAGTTGAGGAGCACTATGCTAAACTTTGAGCTCTTCTAGCTCAAACTCGGTCACGGTGGCAAAAGTTGAATGTGCTGTGATAGCCCTAGCCATTAGCTATCATATGGTGGATAGTAGGACAAATCAGTTAAAAAATTCTATCTATGCTCTATCGGCCTTGGAAAGTGACGAGTTTAGTGTGTAAGTCAACGGGAGCAATTATGGTTATTGTGCGACACCATAGTTACTGTAAAAATGAGCAGAAAAAATATCAGAAAGTCTGAAGGCTAGTGATTCCCTGCCATATAATTTGCTCAAAATTCCACTTAACTATCTGACTAATGTACAGCAAGTGAATTAATATTTGTCCAAGAATAAAGTGAGAGAACCAGAAGATTAGCGTTTCCCCACTTTTATTTGTGGCATCAGGGGCGGCGATCTGTTTCAAATATTGGGGGGGACATTTGCTTGGATGCAGGCGAATTACTATCAAAGCGGAGCGCCACCATTGGTTGGCGCGCAGCGTACAAGAAAATTTTTGGTTTTGATAGCCCCCCAGATCACTGGAAATGGCACTTCTCGGGATTGAAAATGACCAACCAGATGTACACTTTTGCCTGAGAACCAAGTTTTACCTAATAGATTTTTTTCTTCATTCATCATACCTTTTTTCAAGATTGTCACCAGTCACACATCATGTTCGACCTCATTGCATCTCCTGTGGATCATTGCTTTTGTAGGTAATTCTACGTAACGCCCCTTAATACCCGTCAGCCCCACTTTTCAAGGTTTTAAGCTCATTATTTGTTCAGAATTTGAATAATAAATTCACTTTAAAACATACCCATAATGTTGCACAAAATTTAATCTATGGACAACCAATATAGAAAACCCCCCTCAACCCCTAACAGACCGGTCAAAATTGCACGAGTAGAGGGAAGTATGATGAAGAATGTTGTTCAAAGAATTTTCGAAAATTCAGACACAGTTAAATTATTGGTGTAAAAATATTGAAACCTCTTATAACGGCTACTATAAAACTTCGATATCATAGAAAATACCAAAAAATATGCTCGAGGGGGAGGTCGGTCTCCACCCTTCACCCCCCCCCTCCCTTGGCTAAGCACCTGCGGTTAGAAATCTTGTAGGAAACAGGCCAAATGGAAACCCAGTGAACCCATATCGATGTGGATCATATGTGTGACTGTACGTACTTACACTCATACACAAGATTCCAACCAAATTTCATTACGGATGCGGTCCGTCTAGCTATTCATTTCGAAAAAAAGTAAAAACTACTTTCGGTCATATATAGTAACAAATTGTGACACGGTTAAACAGGCGCCTTGTGAGGAATTTGCCAAGGGAGGGGCAAAGCTTGTACCCAGACTATCTAAGCGTAGCGCCACCATAAGTTGGCGCGAAGCGCAAAAGAAAATTTTGGCCGAAAATGCCTCCCAGATTGCTGGAAATGGCACTTCCCAGGCCATTTAAGTTGCATCTAAGCATTTTCTATTTTGAAATTACTAGCGATATCATAAAAAAATACAAAACATATGCTTAAAAAAAAACTATGCCACCAAATATTGGGGGGGATATTAGATACTATATCCCCCCCAACAAAAATATTGGGGGGGACATGTCCCCCCCGTCCCCCCCATGATCGCCGCCCATGTGTGGCATTCACTTGCGGGTATCAACCTGATTCACTGGTAAGGATTTGACTATGTCTCCCTAGTGAAATATAGACACAGATATTCTACGTGAATCATGAGCTAATGGACATTTTCTTACCAACCACCCCTTTAATAATTGTTATTAATTAATTAGGATTACACGGCATTGTTTATTCACTGTGAAATATTTTCATTGCATACTGCCGAAGCAAAAGTCATCTAGTATGAATCAGAGAATAAGGCCACTTTTGAGACCATTTAAGATAACCAGTTGACCCCCTTGAGCCAATTTTGAGATCATTTGAGATAACCCGTTGACCCCTTCATGCTCAGAGTGTGAACTATGATAAGGGCCACTTGAGTGTGTTAAAATCACCCAACTCAAAGAGTATCAACTCTTTGAAGCAGTTTTCATTTTCCTCACAGCCACTGAATAGAGCAGAGGACAATTCCTGTGACAGTTTGCGACATACAAAAGCCATTCATCAAAGAAATAAAGGGCTTTCGAGGCTTTTGACCTGGAATGACCTTCGACCTTCACAAAAAAAAACATTGAATTTCTTCTGCTAAACTTGGTGCATCCACATACTAAATATGAAGTTCAGCCACCTTAGTTATCTCGTATACAAGGTTTTCAGACTTTGACCGCATATGACCTTTGACCACGGCAGGAACCAATAGGGTTCTTCTACTCTATAATGTGCATCCACATACCAAATATGAAGTTCACCCACTATATATGCTTTTTGAGTTTTTACAAACCAGGGCACCACATACACGTGTGCACCCACACACACGCCAACACCATCGCAAAGATTCTTATTGCATCCAAAAATTGAATGATATTAAGAAGTGTCTACAGCTATTCTGATTTTCAAAAATGTCACAAATGAAATATTCTTAATCTGGAAGTGGACCTTTAAGGCTAGTGCTAATGACAGAACTCCGCAGGGTAGGCCTAAATGTTAATCAAATGTTTTATAGAAAACTCCACCTTAACATGTTCTTTTAACTTCTTATCAACAACAGAGCACCATCCACAGAATGAGATGGAATACCGTTTGTCCTTGACCAATTTGTACCACATTGTAAACATTACAAATGACGTCATCACAGTAATTCCACTGATATTTGTTTTTTCTTTCTTTTAAAAACTAACTTACAGAGGAAAATATGAATTTGGATGAAGTTCTAAATACCGATAATCCTGACACCTGAGCAATCATTCCAGATGTATCATGTTTCCAAGAATAAATCAAGAAGAGGATTGATTATACAATAAGAAAGTAAATGTCTTGAAGATGATTTTGCTATTATGACATCACAGACCACTAACTCTGATCTACTCCAGGGAAGAATTGAAGATTTCGACAGCCAAAATAGGTTCCATCCAATCAACCATATATCTTGAGTTACGAACAAGATACTGAGACAAGGGCGGCGGAACCGGGGGGGCACAGGGGGCACGTGCCCCCCACTTTTCCTCAGGATAAAAATGTGCCCTTTTTCTACATAAAAATTGAGGTGTCTTCACTTAGCAAGAGGCCAGGGAACCAGAATGAACACTCGGAAAGGGCTGTTTCCAGCCATCTGAGGGGTTTGTAAAACCAAAAATTTTCTTGTACGCTCCGCGCCAACCGATGGTGGCGCTCCACTTAGATAGTCGTGCATACAACTTTATTAGCAATTAGCATGATTTCACCTCATTTTGTCTCAAAAGAAAACTTGTTCCTTGTTTCCCAATTTGCACATTGGATATTGCAGTGCAGTATGCATATTTTCCTTCGGGGGGGGGGGGGGGGGGCGTTGATGGAGTGATGTGTATATGCAAATAAGATAATACAATAAGAGTTATAAAGGGTACTAAATATAAGGCCGCATCAGTCCAATCGAATTTCTGCAAAGTGCCCTTTGATGTCGGTGCCCCCCCAGATTAAAAGTGCATCCGCCGCCCTTGTACTGAGATGGGGTTTTCAGCTAAAAGTGTGTTGTATTCCTTTTCCCCAAAAGTCAGGTGTCCCGTAACTGGGGTGCATGAACCCCCAGGGGTGCGTGAGTCCATCCCAGAGGGTTCGTGAGACGTTTCTGATAGTCAAAACTAGAGTACTTTTTGTTGAACTAAATCTGATATAACATATAATTTAGTAATGTACATAAGTCTTCCCTATCGACAAACTCTTTGTCGCGTTCCATACGCATATGTTGTACCGTACCGTGCATGTGATAGAAAACAGGAGCATCCGTCTCATCGTGTGTGATGGGTGATCTATGCGTGATACAATTCTTGAAGTTTCCAAATAAATATTTGTTCATCTCTTGATTTTTTCATTACAATATTACACTATGAACTTGATCTTTTACGAAGCAATGTTATGCGTATTATAGTATAATAATGGCTCAGATCGAGTCTCGAAAAGTTGGGGGTTCGTGGAAAACTCTGATATCCACATGGGGGTTCATTAGGGTATGACGTTAGGCAACTCCTGCTTCAAGTGGTGCATCATCTGCCACCTGAATATGCTACGGGAATATTCCATTCACATGATTCTTGATGATGAGTCAACCCTGACTGCTTCTTTCAAATAAATAAAACACTAGGCAAACAATAACAGATGAAAACACAACACAAAAGTTAAAATCTATCGTTTATTTCTCAGAATCTAACATAATTATGTAGAAGAATATAAATTCATTCCAAAAATTTCAGTGTATTAAGAAAAACATGTGAATTCTTCCTGTTGTATGAAACATTAACTTTCAAAGTTACTTACATCAAAGAAACCTTTAGTTGCTAGAAAAGAACTAAAATTTGTAAAGATTTACAAAAGTTATAACAAGTCGATAAAAGAATATTGTAATAGTTTGACAGTTCACAGAATCGACTAGTAAACAGTTCATAATTGTTACCTTTCTTGATGGAAAAGTGTGCTTATTTTCCTCCTATTTCACCTCCATTTATCAGTATAGAATTCATACCTGTCTTTGGTCTCTCATCAATAAAGTAACAGCATGATTTGTACAGGTCATCAGTTAACAACCAATTTAGTGTTTTATGATTGGCTAAACAGTTTTTAAATTAGAGCAGTTAACATTTGATATCGGCCAGAAGTGTTTAGGGTGGCAGTTAAATGCTCTTTGAATATGACTGACCATTTTTTGACTCTCTAGCATATTTGAGGCTATACCAAAGTTAAACTGGGTATTTAATCCTTGAGCACTCTGAAGAGAGGATATGTGAACATTACAAATCCTTTGCTGTTATTATCATTATCATTACTATTAATATTACAATGGAGATTTGGTCTGTGTACATCTCATTGGCAACACTTTTACAGAAAAAATTAGTCTACCCCAAAATCTAGGCAAAGGCTAGAGCACCTGACTTGGGATATGGAGACCTGGAAGTTACTCCATCACAAGTTCAGTCAAGACCTTCAGGTGTTCAAGATTAGATAGTGAAATCCAGGTAAAAACCACCCTGTTATCCAAGCAAGATCTACAAAACAGACTCAAATCAAGTTCCATAAAGGGCTGGAGTATAGCCTACACCCAGGCAATAGCCAGGTATCTGGAGAAAATCTAGGAAATATTCTGAGCAAGATATAGGAACAGAATTAGAAGTTCCATAACAGAGTAAAGGCTAGATCCAAGTACAGACATTAATATCTGGACTCTTCAAGTCTACAACTAGTCTACAGAACTCAGTCTACAACTGTTCTATAAACTAGTTGAAGTATAGTCTGGGCAAGTTCCACAAAAGGTGTGAATTCTTTGAACCTAGAGGTAAAATCTATAATATCTAGAGTTGGACTAAAACACAACTTGAAATGGAAAGAATTTCACAGTTGTAGAGCTTTCTTGTAACTGACATTTTGAGGAGAGAGTTTTATGATAGTGATGTACAAACTGTCCTCAACAAAACCCCTTCTTTGCCATAAGCATATACAAGACCTATCAACCTTTATTTATAAAAGTTTGCACAATTTCTTTCTTCATATTCAACTAACAGACCAATTTGTTTCTTTCTTTTTTGGTGCCTCTGATTAACACAATGCTTTGCCATTCTTAACTCATACGTACTGATTGATTAACTAACGATGAACACTTCCCATCGGGTAGATCTGTAGATATCAAAAACATGAAATATGCCAAAAAGCATCAGTCTTCGGAAGGAAAGTAAAAAATAAAGTTTATAGACAATATGAAGCAAAAAGGCTCCATGTCTTATAATATTCATAAACTCTTTACAATACCTGTACAAAAAAAAGAAAGAAGGAAAATGCCTTGAACAAAATTTAAAAAAAAAGATGCAATGCTTCCTGTTTAATACATACTTAACATTCTACAGCAGAATTTACAAGTATCTTCATGGCTTCACTCTACTATGTGCTATACAATATAAATTAATCCTATAAATACTAAAATTATTCTCCCCAACTCATGATTCATTTATAGAACACTATCTATTATTACTATTTTCAAATTAAATATCTTAGGAACTGTTTCGATTAAAACTGTGATGGATACAGAATTGGGAACACAAAAGATGGAGAATTCAAAACTTCTTAGAACCACTGGCTAATACAGAATACAAAAATTTAAAAAAGTAAAATATTGATGATTATCTTTGGTTGGACTTTTTTAAATGAACAGGCAGCAGTATCCTCTGTTATAGGCTCCTGTGAAGACATATCAGCTTTTATAAAGGAACAAACACTACAACAAATCATTGAAGTTTAATAAAAAGTAGCAGGATGTATCTACAGGGGAAGATAGTTGCTATAAATCCACTGGTTGAGCAACCTTAAAGGTGGATGTTAAGCTACTTTTGAGCGATTAAACAACACCCTTACACATCAGACATGTATAAGGCTTATCCGTGAAGAAGAAGACGATGACAGTGAAACAACACTCGTTTGGAGATTTCTAGTCAACATTTAACAACATTGGTCAGATTCAATGCTTCTCTACCAGGATAGACAATCATTTCAATAAAATTTGACAAGTTCACAGGTATTTGCTAAATGTGTTATAAAATATGACAAAATATCTACTCCATTGGTCATCTCAAATGTAACTGAACTTTATCAGCAAACAGTACGTTCCAGGATGTCCAAAACCAACAAAATTTCCCAAATGTTGAGGGATATCATACGACAAAACTCTGTCTCAGAAAGGAAATACATTTTCGTGTTAGCAACATGACATATATACATTAAGGTAGTCTAGACTGCAAGCTACACTGGTAAGTAAGACCAAGCAACTTGAGGGAGTTTAGCGGAATCAATCACCACCAGTGGTTACATTAATGGATGTCCAGACTGCATACTACAGTGGTAGCAAGGACCAACCACTCAAGTGGGTTTAGAGGTATCCATCACTGGTGGTTACATTAATGGATGTCCAGACTGCATACTACAGTGGTAGGAAGGACCAACCACTCGAGTGGGTTTAGAGGTATCCATCACATCCCTGGTTGTACTACAGTCATAAGAAGGACCAAGCAACTTGAGTGGGTTTAAGGGTATCAGACCCCTTATGGTTACACTAATGGATGTCCAGACTGGATACTATACAGTGATAGGAAGGACCAACCACTCAAGTGGGTTTAGAGGTATCCATCACTGGTGGTTACATTAATGGATGTCCAGACTGCATACTACAGTGATAGGAAGGACCAACCACTCAAGTGGGTTTAGAGGTATCAATCACCACCAGTGGTTACATTAATGGATGTCCAGACTGGATACTACAGTGGTAGGAAGGACCAATCTATTAAGTGGGTTTAGAGGTATCAATCACACCCCCAGTGGTAACATTAAAGCAAGTCTAGAAATACCCAATGACTAGTGCTGGAAGAAGTAACATAAACATCCTTGTTATAATACTGATATTAAATACTTAATATGTTACTGGATACGGTTAAAATGTTAAGTACACTACATAGGTAAGTAATTTTTCTTTGGTTAACTTGATTAAAGTATTCTAGAGGATACCATTATAATTTAATCAATCAAAATTTAAATGATTGTTACAAGCATCCACTTGAGTGGTAATTAAATTTGTTACCTGTGATTGCTTGATAAAGCTCAATTTAATGTATCTATGAAGACATTCAATTGATAATGATGGGTGGTGCTCTTACTGATATACTGTCACTCAAAATTAATAGCCACGTTTTGTTAATTTTGGGTGGACTTTTTGCTAAAACCAAACTCTAATTGCCATAATGAGGCCCATCATCAGCTTGGCTTGTCAACTCTCATGATTCAAATCATGAAGAAACCGATGAAATATGTAAAAAAAACTATTGTTTATTCTTCCAATGTGTTCTTCTTTTGCATATTCATGTACATTCAGCCACCAAGGAAAGGCCATCAGAAATTCAGAATGTGTAAATAATATCCAAATATTAATTCCACAGCAACATAGGTTACTGAAAGGTTCAATGAGAGAAGCAGTTAAGTGTTGTTTTCTATGCCTGTACTTTATAGAATCACATCATTACTTCTATACTCCTACTTCATTGTAACAATGCTCTCCATACATGAACCACACTGAAAATTGAAATGATGCATGCATGTGATTACTGTGCGTTGACTAAGGAAGGTACTCCATGTGAATACTAATGATGCAGGCATGTGATTACTGAGTAATGAAGGTACTCCATGTGTGTACTAACGATGCAGGCATGTGATTACTGTGCACAGAGTATCAACTTTACTCCATGTAAGTACTAATGATACTAATGAATGTACTCCATGTAAGTAATAATGATGCAGGCATGTAATACTGAGTACTGAAGGTACTCCATGTGTGTACTAATGATGCAGGCATGTGATTACTGTACATTGACTAATGAGGGTACTCCATGTGAGTACTAATGATGCAGGCATGTGATAACTGTGCATTGACTAATGAGGGTACTCCATGTGAGTACTAATGATGCAGGCATGTGATAACTGTGCATTGACTAATGAGGGTACTCCATGTGAATACTAACGATGCATGCATGTGATTACTGTGCACAGAGTAATGAAGTTACACCATGTGTGTACTAATGATGCAGGCATGTGATAACTGTGCATTGACTAATGAGGGTACTCCATGTGAATACTAACGATGCATGCATGCATGTGATTACTGTGCACAGAGTAATGAAGTTACACCATGTGTGTACTAATGATGCAGGCATGTGATTACTGAGTAATGAAGGTACTCCATGTGAGTACTAATGATGTAGATAATATGACAGTAGCCTAAAGGTTAGATCAATGTCAGTTTAATTCTGACAATTCATTCCTACAGATTTCTCCATACAGTAGAAGTACTAAAAATACCCTTATGTGATTTAGCTGTACATGGATGACAATACTTATTTAGATTCTATGCAGATATATTAACAATATGTGTGAATAAATCCTTGTGTGAATAATCCCAATCCTTGTATGTACAATTATGTCAATTTGGATTGATTTCATTGCATCTTTGTAAGGATTAACTACCTACATTCAACTGAGCAGATCACATTGGGATATTCTGACTAATGGGTGAGATGTCACCTTCACTCCAATTCTGCAAACTTTACACATGGTGGCAGAACCAAAATAAATGGCCATGACAGGTTTGCTCACGTCTCAATATATGGGGACCACAAACAAATTTACTGCTATTGCCTAAACCTGAATCTTATGATCCAACTGTTGAACCTTTTCACAGTACAATCTGGTTTCAACTGACCAGACGTGTGTCAGACAACAATATTCCAGTACCACAGTTGAGCCAAACACCGACCATGCACCCTCAGACTGATATATTTTCACTCAACTTCCAGATGCTGTGTTTTTTAAGCTGATACAACATAGTGTAATCTGATGTCCAATTAAAGAAACTGACTACTTACTACCATCCACCAAGATGCCTCAGAAGCAATATCATATTCCTCAAGACCTGTCGATGTCTTTAAACACTTTCCTTTATAACTTGGAATACTATGCATTGTTTAATACTGCCTAGAGTAGGTCATATATATATATACCTTGCTTGAAACAATCATGTATCTTTCCTAATGATGTTATCTAGGAGTTCCAGATCGATGGAAGTGCTAGACTGGACAGCATGAGGGGGGCGGAGGTTACCCCCGCCGCCCATCTGTACCGTACCCATCATGCCCTGGTTCGAGTGACCTGCGTTCATACCCATTGGTGGGTTGATGGTCATATTGGGGGCTGCTTGGGCCAATCTAGACTGTAGAGCAGCTTGTTGCTGTTGCTGCTGCTGTTGTTGATGATGAAGTAATCTTTGCTGGTTGTTAAGGGCAGTGCTGTAGCTTTGTTGAGGCTGGTGGAGTACTGCCTGCACTGAGGTTTGAATGTTTATATTCTGGGACGTGTTCTGGCTGGTCTGGACGTTGACCACTGTCTGCATAGAGCTATTGAGACCGTGGAACTGGTTCATACTGGAGTTACCAGGCTGCTGCTGCTGATTTATGCCTTGAGTTTGCATGGGCATGTTGTTCATAGATTGAATGGTATTATTAGAATTCTGCCATGGGTCATTGTTCCCCCCTACGTGGGGGTGGCCGGCAGTATTCATCTGCTGCTGGACTGGGGGACCCACCTGGGTATTTCCTACCATTCTCCTCATCTGGTGTATAGGCATCTGCTGAGGTTGCTGTTGCGGCTGCTGCTGCTGTTGGGGCATCACCTGCTCCTGCCGTACCACACCTGGAGCTCTCATGCCCATTCGTTGCCTGGCGGGCATGGAAATGTTTTGCTGCCTGTTGACCAGGTCTCGATTGGCTATGCTTCGCTGGGGCATCATCTGCCTCATGCCCGGGATCCCACCGACCCTGAGTCTGGCCTGATTGGCCATCTGAGCAGCCATCTGTGGCGACTGCTGCTGAAGGTTAGGCTGAGTACCTAGATGAACTAGTCCGTTCATGTTATCCTGCGGAATACCACCGTTGATCCCCCCACCCTGCATGCCAGTGGACAAGGCGCGATTGAGTGCGCCGGACATGCTTCTCCCTGGCATGCTGGAATAATTCATAGGAGGAGCATTGGGTTGTACCTTTGTGTAGGGGGGCGGTGGACCTCTGATGTGTTGGTTCATAGCTTGTAACTGTTGCGATTGCAGACGCTGCCGTATAGCCTTCTCTTTCATGATCCTGAATTGCTCCTGGGTCATTCTCTGCTGCTGCGGTAAGTAATGCTTGTTGTTGGTCAAGAACGCAGCGTTGTTGTTGACAGGGATTCCTGACGGCCTACCGTTGCTTAGATTGTTTGCCAGATTTGGAAGAAATGAGTTGGTTCCTTGTTGTCCTTTGAGAATTTGGGCTAATTGGTTACTAGGATTCGACTGTTGTGGATTGGGAAAGTTACTGACTGAGGTCCTGTGCGACAACCTCGAAGCGGGCTGCAGCGTCGACGAATTGAAATGACCGTTGTTCTGATACATATTGCTGGCTGGATTGATGGAGTTAATGATGCTATTGGTAGGAGGCTGAGCGGCGTTGGTCAACATGTGTGACTGTGGTCCGGAGAGAGAGGCCGCCATACCCGAAAGAGCAGAGGACATTGGCACTCTAGGCATACTGTTACATGGAGGATAAATTCCTGAAGGCACATTCTGAATGTTGTTTTCCACTTTAAGTGTTCGGTTAAAGCCTGAGGCAGGAGGCATGGCAGATGTGGTTGGCTTTTTGAGTTCTTGAATACTAGGAAGCGATTGTTGTGCTTGGAAGGCCTCAGAAACGTTCATGTTCGGCGGTGGCTCCATTTGCGGATTCATGTTCGTCGCCGCCCCGGCTGTTCTCGTCATGGTAGGAGCAGCCTCTTCGGTCTTTAAGCATCCTTCGTCCGACGACTTCTTCGTGTCCTCCCCTTCCTCCTCTTTCACGTCCCCTTTCTCTTGGTTAGGGGGGAGGTTGCTACCCGGCGCAGAACATTCCTTCAGCTCTTGGTTGGATTCTTCGATGATCTTCGTGAGCATCTGTGCGATGTTCTGGACGTTACCATTGCCATACAGTGTCATAAGCTTCTCGATGTCTCCCTGTTCAATGAGCTTGATCACATCAGTATTGTCCCCTCCTGGGGTACAACCTACCTCAAAGAGGTTGCCAAGGTCAGAGGTGGAGCTGAGATCTCCATTTTGGTCCTTCTCAGACTGACTCCCACCTTGCCTAATGTCTAGGACATTACTGACATAACTTTGGCCGGAGTTGTTTTGACCGACACCTTCCCGTTTTGAGTCGGATCCCGATTGGATTGTGGCGGTCACTTTGACGTTTGTCGGATTATTGGAGGTATCCACAATCTCAATTGAAATGGCTGTACATTGCTTCTTAGCATGTTGATCCTCAGATGTATGAGTTGTATTGTAAGACATCTGGCTGGTGTCTTGGTCAAAACTCTCAGATCCAGAAGATTCCTCAAACGTTCTCTTTCTTTCATTTGATTTCGTCTGTAAATGGACAAAAAAAAGGAAAATGGTTTTGTCAGTTTTCTAAAGAAACTGCCCGATAGAAAGACTACACAGAGAGGTTTGCAGACTTGTGGAAACAGAATCGAACAAGAACATAATTTTTTCTTAAATAGTCACTATATACCTTTCTTGTTCACTTCATATGATGGGTTATGAAAAATGTTCATGATGTGCAATTTAAATTTTTTGTTGAAATAAACTCTGCATTACCAACATCGCCACCTCACTGTTTAAGAGAGGAATCAACAATACAATGATTGCAATCCAACTTTTGTAACCCATGCAATCATCTGAAATTGAAAAATTGGCTGTGAATACTAAATTAAGCAACAAATAAAGTTCTTCTGCCTATTTAACATACAGTAGCATTATTATCTAATATCTTTGTTAGGATGATTGACAGTACTAGATCATTTACAAAAAATTCAGGGCGACCATGCCCACACACCCCCACCCCCCCTCCCTCCCCAGGTATGCCCAAGCCCTCCAGTGAAACAAACCATTTACCGCCTCTATTACAAGAAATCCTGAAACTGTTACTTACGCCTACGATTAATCATAAATTTCATTTAAATTTAGCCAAGAGCTTGTTGCAATTTCAACTTTCACTCACAAGAAACTGTGCAATTGTTGTACAAGTATATATACATTTCTGTTTCCATCTGTTTTCTTGAGTACCTTTTTTGACAAACTGGAGGCTTCCATTGAACACAGTCACTCATTAATGCTACAGTACATTGCAATGTAAGACCAGACTTGTGACAATTTCTGCAGGCTGTAAGTGTAAGTAACTATCTGCAAGTTAGGTCTGAGAGTGAGTGTATTTCCTGTTACAAGCGAACTGGTTGACCAGTTTGCTTGTCTGACAGGTAATATGAGGAACAACTCAAACTGGGCAGTCATGTGAAGATACCCTCCACTTGAACTTTCTACGACACATAGTTAACGTGTACAGTGATACTGTTATGAAGAAACACTGAAAGGGCAAAGAAAACTAGAAATTTAGGAACTGATTGAGGAACCTCAGAAAACAAGACAAATACTATCAAAGGATCGATCTACTCAGTCCTAAATTCTTTACAAAATAATGTCTTAATTAATGCGACTGATTACTTAATAATCTAACACTGCGGAAAAGATTTGCCACTTTAATCGTTTAATTGCAAGGTTTTTGCTCTCGTGAAGACAAAGACATTTGGTTCATCCATCCTAGGCTATAGCTGGATTTATTGTGTTTACAAGGTATTTTTTCACTCAAATGATACCAAATTTTCTTTGACCTCCACAGACAAAATAGGATTCTAAGGGTGAATCATTCCACAGTTGAAGCCAAGCTCTATTTTTGGAGTTTTCAGCCTAAAACCACTGTTGACTGCTCATGTCCTTTGACCCCCCCCCCCCCCCACAAATAATTATGAAGTTCTAATACTCATTAAAGTGGATCCACTTACAAAGCATACAGGTCATCTAGAGCTTTCCTACTGGGATTTTCACATTTAAAGTATGAGAAAGTTTCAATACGACAATACTGGTATATACCGCATACGTGTATGTATTCTCATAATTTTCAACTACATAAAATGTTTGCATCATCTACAACCAAATGATTTCGATCATATTCTTTTACACATGGTGACTATCCTAATGTATATTTGTTTGCAGAACAGAAGCCTATCCACCTTGGCGAAGACCAGTTTGCAAAATTATGGTGTCTAATGGCATTCTACCATATTGAAAAAAATCTGATTTTCGAAAACTCTATCATGAAATTACATGGTCTAGTACTATTTCATTAGTCATGCATTGAATTAAATGGGCCTGCTCCAGTTTTGTGATAGCTAACACAGTCACTGCAGTGACTGCTAGGAGTGGGCTTAAGGTGACGCCTTGTGAACTAACATTAAGACTCCACATTGCACAGTAGGCTATGCCCACTTTACACTGTTACACTGTGTATATACATGCTAGTAGCACGAAATAGCCACAAACATGAAGAATAGTTTACATTGAAACGATAAGATAGCTGACAAGAAACACAGGTAAAATTAAAATATTTTGAATTTTTTTTTTGCAGCACGAGTTAATTTGTAGTAAGTACCGTTACGTATTGGCCTCCAATGAACACAAAATATGTTTACTCTTTCTAAGATGGACGTGTATACATATATCAAGCATTCAGTTCGTACTTGAGCTTTACTTTTGGAGTGACATGTTCACTCTTAGACCTCTGGTGTATCTCCGATGACCTTTGATCTCTATGGAAATATAATTCTTTCACTCACTGAGATTAATGTACACACCAAATATGAAATTAAGCCATGTTCACAAATCCAGGTGCATACATAGCAGCCACACATGCCATCAGCATTGCATGGATTCTTTCCGTATTAGGAGAGAATGAGAAATCAATGGTACCTACTGTATGGTCATTTTAACAACATTTGGGATAAATAATGTATGTCAGTGTTAAGTGGGGAATCTAGTTTGGATGTCTTGTATTTAAAGATATCACAGGGGGCTTCTATGCACTTCTATGCCCCTTCAAATACTTCTACATCTACCATTTTTCAATCTTAGGAATTCTTATCACATACCCCACTGATAAAGCAGGTAAAGTTAAACCTAACACTGCACAAATTTCTGCCGAATGCACAAGACACATATGTGGTCAGCAGGCTTGGTGTTTGTGATGATACTCTAAATAAATATGTGTTTCTTGTGGGAAAGTTTGCAGTCTCTATTACTTCTTGTTTGCTTTTTTCAAATATATACTCATTCTGTGGGGTCTTGTTTAAGGCAAACAAAACAATCTAATACTCTTAATGGATTGCTGCTGGCAGCTACTATGAAGGTAATTAATTTAGTGCACATTTGGAAGAGAAGTTACTGGGGTGAGGGGGATAAGGGACAGGAGACAAGGGCCGGAGGGGAGACAATGAAGAGTGGAGCACAATCATTGTTCTTTACTGTTTGCAGTCAGTCCATAGTAGAACAACTTAGATGATGTGTCTTGTTGAAGAGACAGATAAGAGTGAACTATTCATAATATACATCATATGGCCACTTTCCACTGAGTTGTTGGCTAGATTTAAATAAGCCAGCACTTCCACAACCTGCAACCCCCATGAGGAACAATTACAAGACATGAACTCTAGCTTTGTGTTCTACTTCATGACTGGAGAGTTCTACAGTATTGCACGGAACTACAAACACATTAGACAGTAGAATTGTACTCTCATATTTCTGTCGTCTTCACGGGATGTGGAGGTAACATCAGAAATAAACAATTGATACAAGCATTGCAGTGTTACGATCGTCTTCACGGGGTGTGGAGGTAACATCAGAAATAAACAATGGATACAAGCATTGCAGTGTTACGATCCTCTTCACGGGGTGTGGAGGTAACATCAGAAATAAAACAACGGATAGCATTGAAGTGTAACAATTGTCTACATGAGGGAGGTTAAAAAATGTACTTGCAACATATTCACAACTTTATGAAAATTCCCCTTTGTGAACTTAGAATATTGTCATAGAGGTACAGCAAGGCAGGCCATCTTTCAACTAAGATGGATACATATGGTATTTAGTGTTTTTGCATTTTGCTATGTTTTCATTTATGGGCAAACATGGTGGTTTACAGAGCACTGGCCTTAACTACTGCATAATGTGCCCCCATGGAATTGATTGATATGCCTTTGTCACACTTCAGGAAGGAAAGAGGCCTGTAAATATTCCAATTTTGGCTGATGGCTTGCAGTTGTCACTACTATTTCCTCATTATTCACTGCACATATGTTGAAATGCAATATTACTAGGTCTGATAGTGCATTTCTTAGATTCATTTACGAATTATTGAGAATCATACAGCAGCCTCGTTAACTAGGTACTGTACACTTATTTTTAAACAGTGAAGCACATGAGTGAACACTTTACATAGAGCTCCATTGTGCTTGCATGCAAATAATACAAATTGTAACCATGTAACCAGGGCAACAGATTCATATAATCCAATGACATCGCTAATTACTGGAGCCTGAGATGGATATATATCCACGATGGATATAACTGCTACTCCAAGTTGACTATGACTCATAGAGAAAATGATGTTTTCCCCCACAAAGGACTGAGGGCACAATTCATACATGTAACACTGCAAATCACAATACCCTTCCCATACTCTACATACTACGATAACCTTACAGAAAAATGACAGCGGGAAACATTCTTTATGTTATTATTTTTGCTACCAACTTTGATTAATTTGTATTTGCTTTTTTCTTTTGCTTCATATAATCTCTACTTTTCTTAGGAACAAGAAAAAATAAATTTCTCCTCATAGACTACTTGCTCTGCTGTAACAGTTTTAATAATAGTATAGCCTACAGTAAGGGTGACATAGAACTAGTTGTGATGTCCCTCTGCACACCTAACTTGTTATAAAGTCATCAAGCTCCTGTAACCAACTATGATCACTTCCACACACATCCCTTTATCAATTCTGAATAACATGGCATCCATGACTTGAGCACACTAGGTTTCAAGAAAACAATCCACACGCTTTCACACACAACACAACAACAGCTAACAATACATTGGGTATACGGTATATGGCACATATCATACCAAGCAGTACACTTGTATACAGCAGTATTGTTACTGTGTGGCTTCAACAACTAGTGTACACACAAAGCCAACTTGAGTATAACATGCAGTAGTAGTATGTCTCATACACATTGTAGCAGCCTGTGTTGGCAATATCTTGGTCACAACTGTACTTTGTACAGGATTGTCGTCAGCTCCAGGGTTGTGTTATGTGTGCATAGATGCAGCAGGGAGACAACACAGGAGCTGCTCAGTTGGGTTGCAAACTTGGCACCATGACAACCAGATCAAATTTCCATCTAAATGACCTCAAAATAGGGAGGTAATTTTGTGAGGAAAATCAGCCTTTTAAGACTTACTTGCCTTTTTGCACAATACTAACAGAATTGCAGTATTAGGTCAGGCTTGGGTTGTGAGTGAAGGGCTTGTTTAGATTTCTATTAGTCAAAACATTTAAGGGAGAGAAGAAGGTATTTACTGACATTGTAAGCTACTCTCAGCAGTAAAAGTCAAAAACTGTTCACCTCAGAGGGGGCTTAAAAGATGACTTGCTGGTTACTGGGATGAGCATGTCACAATCAGTCCAGGGTCTGCATCTACAAAGACCATAGATTCTTTTATCTTATTAATCACGGCTAAGAATATGATGCAACCAGTAAAACCAGAATGCAAAATGATGTTTCGATGACTTCATTGCACTAGACTTCTGCTTGTAAACCAGAAATAGCTGTTACAATATAATGACCCAAACCACTACTTTGATGTACAATTACACTATGGCATGGTAAACACAGGTCAGTCTACTGTAGTGCATGTGACAATACATACCTCCACCAAATAGGGGTCTTGTACTCGATGTGATGCATCCACACACTTAAGTATGAGAAGTTTCCACGATACCCATCATTAGATATCACGTAAAAGGGTTTTCAAAGTTTGACCTCTGGTGACCTCAAATGAGCTTTGACCTCACAAGCAACCGGATTCTTATACTCAAATGTCTAGTTTCACCATAAACGTAATGTAAAATTGTGTATATTGTAATTATGCCATGAACTGTAAATATTCATCTCTAAATTCATGGGCGATCCTTATGTTACAGGAATCACATTATTTGCATACTTAAGCATGAATGGCAGATGTTGGTCATGTCTGCTTAGAGAAGATGCAATGAAACCGTGTACTCTTTTGTTACCAGGGTTTTTTGGTTTTGTTAATACACGGCCCAAACCACCAGTTCGTCCCTCGTAGTTATTGTCTTCCCTTAACCCGTGACAATCTTATACATGTTGTGAACAAACTACAGCACACAAAATGCGAAAGGTAGTGTAAAATACTGTCACAGTCATTTGCAGACTATGATCAGTAGTTTTTCCTTGTCCAAGCTACCTCAACTTACCACATACCATCAAACTTTGCCTCCAAAGAAGAACTAACTGTTACACCAATATTTCCTGTTTCACCAGGAACTAGCTTGTAAACTTGAGTTCAAGTTCGATTCCTACTCTACTTTGGGCTATGGAACCACATCATTAGGGAGACTGCTATCCAGCAGTTTATATACTTCATGAATTAAAGCACCAATGTTTCACCAATTGGAGGAGAAGCATGGATCTCCCATTGTCAGCAGCAGCAGTCTATGGCAAGCCGAAAGGTCATACTGGTCTTTTCTGAAGCTGAAGTCGGCTTAGGCAATGTGATACATGTTAAGAGCTGGTTGACAGTACTTATAATACACTAGCTCTTGAAGGAAATCCTAACCTTACTCATATCCTGACCAAGAAAGCCAGTCCCATACTGCACTGAACGGAACTAAACGGACAACAAAAGATCAATAGATATATAGCTAACAAAAGAGAAATTATCAGACTAAAAAAAATCCGGATTCACACTGTCAATGAACCAATGTCAGTTGTGGTCTATAGAACTTTCGATACAAAAATACTGACTTTGAACAGAGTTTTGTCTGACTGCACAGCAGTCTTTAACAAAGATTTAGTATGGGTAGCCTATCCTAACAGAAAGCAACCAGCCGTACTAAATTGTCAGATTTACTAGACAGACGGAAATTAAAGTGCTATCACCTTTGCCAATTAATTGACAAAGTTCTACTGACTGACTGAATTGCAAAACTTTCTATACCACCTCGGCTGCCACGTTGAAAATTAACAGAAGAATGGGTTTCCTTTCGATAATACTGTAGTTTTAAATATATGTATACATATGAAAGTATTGATTTAGTTACAGTGTACAGGCTCTTATATTAATTTATCTTTCATTACAGAGAAGAGGATTTCATGTAGTTTCCTTTGCATTTCCAGATCCAGGCTCAAAATTCAAGTAATCAATTTTTAAAACAAGAAAGTGCTATGATTCTATGAGAGCTTCAAACAACGCACTGTAAACTAATTCAGGAAACCCGCAAGCCAAAAGGTAAATGCAATTCCTTGCTACATTTTGTATGCAGGGTTTGGTTTCCTCCAAAGGACACAAATTAGATTTTTCTGGAAGAAAACAATGTCAAAAGAGAATATTGCCAATCAACCAAGAGGAAAATAGTTTCATCAAGGATTGAGGGTAGCAGTTCCTGGTTTGATTTACAGTTTAGTAAATTCATAACAATTAACTTTAATAATAAGTGGGTCCTCGGTGTGACATTTCATTTTCATGGGACCAGTCAACCGATACCTCTTCTAGCCTTGCTCACATTTGGGAATACAAAGAGCATCAGGATCCTGTGTTACCCCGGATAGATGATATAGTTGAACCAGGGCGTGTCCACATTTGAGAACACAAGGTGGATCATCGATGGAAAGGGAACATTTACCCAATCACAAGCAGGTTACAAAGGTTGTCTACTATTCACTATGGGGGAGTTTTGTTCTGATAAAATTTTTCTGCACCATTTTATGCAGAAGTGACAGGGTTCAGTAACCGGATATCTCCGGTCAATCATTGATAATTGCCCTTGCAGGGTAAGGATTCGTCCCCCCCCCCTCCCGAGAGGAAGATAACCATTGTGGGGTTTGATCTGAGTGCAGGCATCCACACTACAATCTTGATCGCCCTTGCAGGGTCAGATCCTCATTGTGTTCTTAAAGTTAACAAGGCTTCTGACCTCAGTTCTGTACAGAGTACTTAATACATATACACTGCCATGCCACATGTATCTATGGGTTACAGAAAATCACCCTTTTAATGAGTGCAATCACTAAAAATTCCCAGGAAAAATCACTGTAGCAATCTGAGTAAAGTTCTATAAATAGGTTAATTTAATGTTTTGATACATAAAACTCTCTCTAAACCTGCTTATTCTTTACATTTTCTTAATAAAACTGTATTTTCTTGTCATGCTTCAAATAATTTGTATTGACCGAATGAATACCACTTATATCCTCTCTCTGTCAATAAAAGTTTATAACTCTTTCTTTGTTCTTCCTACAGTGTATTTTTATTGGCAAATAAATGCTTGTATCTACAGTATGTGCCATACAGTATTAACATAGGAAACTGGTACTAACTATAAACCTACAAGATCTGAAATTTAGTATGAAACGATTCAGTCTGAACATGAGTAAATCTGCTTATAGACAACCAATGAATTTTCAATTTTTTTTTACATCAAATGACCTTTCACCTTCACAGAAAACATAGGATACTTATACTCAAGGAGGTGGATCTAAATACTAATTATAAAGTAATCCCAAGCTATTATTTTTGAAGTTATTGCATTCATAAGGTTTTCAGAATTTGAATTCTGTTGACCTCAAATGACCTTTAACCTTCACAGAAAACAACATGGTTCTTATACTCAATAAAGTGGATCTAAATACCAAGTATGAAGTAATCCCAAGCTTTATATTTTGAGTTATTGTGATTACAAGGTTTTCCGATGAAATCTGTTGACCTCAAATGACCTTTAACCTTCACAGAAAACGACATGGTTCTTATACTCAATAAGGTGGATCCAAATACCAAGTATTAAGTAATCCCAAGCTTTTATATTTTGAGTTATTGTGTTTACAAGGTTTTCAGATGTTGAAGTCTGTTGACGTCAAATGACCTTTAACCTTCACAGAAAACAACATGGTTCTTTACACTCAATAGGGTGGATCCAAATACCAAGTATGAAGTAATACCAAGCTTTTATATTTTGAGTTATTGTGTTTACAAGGTTTCAGGTCTACGTTGAAATCTGTTGACCTCAAATGACCTTTGAAATCTGCAGAAAACAGAAAGGGTTCTTGTAAACAATATGGTAAATCCACTTTACGAATATTAAGTTAACCAACCCATATAGTTTTTTGAGATATCGCTTTTACAAGCCAAGGCATCACACATACTGTACACACACACCATCACCATCGTGAAGATTCCTTTTGCCCACGCGCAAAGGAATCAATATGTGATATCTTGATGCTTCACTTTTTATTTCCTGCTCCTCATTTTGACCAAGATTCAAATGCATGGTAGACAAATTAAGGAGTGGCATACACATACCAGAGGTGATATAAGAAGAATATCATTGGGTTAAAGTATGTGTTAAACCAAACCACATTTTACAATTCCTTTTGTAATGCACATCATATATCTACCTACCTACAGTAGGTACTTTAAGTTTTCTAGTGCGGAGCATCTGCTATCCTCCCCCACCTCATATTTAATCCAAAGATAGTTTCATTAAAACTGGCTACATCTACGGTTCTACACATCCCATGTCCCTGATACTTATTATCCTGTTTTGAACACACTATTAACTTACTGATCTCTTCTGTTGAAATCAGTTCTCAATGTCACCCATAGCAATCACTTCATTGTGAAAAAATATCCCTGATCCTCAGAGTTGAGTTATAAAGTTCACATCAGAATTCTTTCCTAGAATTCCAGCAGACAACTCTAGCGATCTGAAGTCTGTGGGGAGAGTCTACAGTAAGTAGCCTGCTAATCAGTACCACATACACAAAGCAACTCAGTGTAGTAGCTATCTGTTACTACCAGCAAGCTTTACTGTAGCTAGCTGCTGCTCTGGGCTACTATGGCTGCAATATGGCATAATTTCTTTTTTCTTAATTCTTTATTTCAGAAGTGATGTATGCGTTGGCCATCTTCAAGTCAATGTTTAGTACTTGCGGCATCCTGTTTGACCAAAACGATAACTACAAACAACAGGAGTAATGAGTATACATACATCAATAGGAGACTTAACATTGTAAACGTTAGTCCCACATTTGTATATCATGTGTGAGCTGTGCAACTTCAGAAAAAGACAAACATCTAAGTCTTATAGTATTAGAATCTTACAGAACACACTTATTTGCATGTTTGATTGGCTGTTGCTATCATTATATAGTTCACTGCAGATGGAGAGTAGTTTGCTCAGATAAGCCTGACAGTAAGTACTGTTTCAATTATTTTGTTTTCACAACATGTATTCAAATGTTTACAAATAACATGAAGTAGTAGTGAATACTAAATGAAGTGAAGGAAGCGGAACAATAAGTAATGGTTCCTCAATCTATATTGTTATGGCATAGTTTGATTTAATGCTGAATTAGTGATCTTGATTGCCATCCAATATTTTTATTATCCATTAAAGTAAAGGGGAGGGGCCCTGCAAAATGAGAGCAACATTTGGAATGGCAGAGAATGTGGGTAGTGCAAATTGGCACCAGTACGAGCACATACTGTAAAGCCAGCTTGTAGAGTAGGTTCATACAACTACAAAACAGTTGAAGGACAAGGCTAAGTCTTGAGGTCTATCTGATAAAGTTCTGACAGATTTCTCAAGAATTTCACTATGCTTTCAAAATTGTCATTAACAAATGTAAAATTTTGCTAACTTGTATATGACAGGAGACATTATGTTACTTGAAAACTTCATCAATATGTTTATAAGTAGAAAAGAAAGACACAAATTGATGAGTAATCAAAACTATATACAACATTGGAAAATATTACAAGAAAACCAAAAATGAATGTTTCTGTAATAACTCTCAAAATTCATGGCATTCATGACTTACAGTACATAGTAACAAATCAGCTTTAATTTTCAACAAAAACCTTTCCTCTGGCTGTGAATTATTAGTTCAAAACACACCTACACAAGTTGGTTCAAACTTTTGAAGCAACTCTCCCACTTTCACGTTGCAAAGTTTGCTCTGTGCACACATACTGTACTGTACCATGCTGAGAGAATAGCACAGTATCAATACTGTAGGACATAGAAAAATATCATATGACAGGGCCAAACAATGCAAATCAGTCAGCAATAAACGGGCTTCTATGGATTAAACTCTTTGTAACTCTGTCCATGCTTGCTTTGTATTAAAGAACAGTGGGAAAGACCTTGACATTTGTAGTATGGTAAGAAAGCTACATATGTATAACAAAACACATACCGAGGAGCTTCATCAACTACCAGGCTCAAGGGTACATGCTATAATACTACAATACATAAGAGCCCATGACTGTAGAACTCCAAATATTACTTCAAGGAGAGCATTCACTGCCATTACAAATACTCCAAAGTTTTTGTCATATTAATAACAGATAACCAGAAACATACAACACTTTCACCAAACTATGTATACAACTTGAATCTGATTTACAGGTTGAGAGGCAATGACATTTGAAACTTACCACAAGCCCCAAAAGTTTCAAACAGCACAAACATGTGACGTCACCGGGATATTTATCAATCGACATGAAATATCTCGACTATTCTTCTAAAAATTAAGCGCGCAGTACTTCCCATATGAGGGGGTGGATCCACATACAGTAGAACATCTGTTCATACATACTTGTACACAATTGGATACCTCTCACTTTGTGTGTGGTCATAACCATTTGGCTGTTCATAGTTAGATGTGATCCAATCAAAGCACAACATAAATTCATTCCAAATGGTAAATTTTGCCTAGATATGTTAATACTTGCATCATTCCTGATAGACATTTGATGGCTTAAAGTAATCATGTTTCCATGTACTCTATCTTTCTCCTTTAACCTTTGAGCGTTGAATTTGCATCTTATACATCTTTGACAAGTTCTTCAACACAAAATGTAGGATCGAGCTAGAAAACCAAATGGCTTTGTGATTCCTTGCCACATTTCACTTAGGAATATTAACAGTAATGTAACACTGTCAGACAAGTTTTTAAGCTTTGACCATTGCTGGCTTCACATCATCATCATCATCATCATCTAAGTTCTTGCATTCATATGAGGAGTGCAGTAAATTACAAGGTTATCATACTCTCGCTTGACCTCAAATGAACTTTGACCTTCAGAGAAAACAAAAGGGCTTTGGCACTCACTATGTTGAATCAACATATAGAGTGTCTTAAGAAAAAAAGTTCAAAGCTCATTCCAGCTATAATTTTAGAGCACAGATTTTTGACTTCTGTTAACCTCAAACGACCTCCACAAAAACCAGAAGGGTCGTTCTAGTCCATACAGTGGAACCATCCATCCAACTTTTACTTTGTTTGAGATTACTTACATTATTTAAAATGTTTTCAAACATTGACCCCAAATGCCATATACCTGCGCAGAAAACAAGAAAGAGTTCTTCCACCTGCTAAGGTGGACACACATACAAAGTATGAACCTTCCTTTTGGATCAACCTATAATGTTTTCAGACAAGGTTTTCAGACTTTTGTTCTGCTGACATCAACGACCTTTGACTTCCACAGAAAAGACTTCTCGTACTCACTTACGTGAATCTATATACAGTATGCATAGTGTGAAGTTCATCCAACCTTCACTTTTTGAGTTACTGTGTTCACAAGCTTTGCAGACTTTGACCAAGAATTGTTGACCTCACATGACCATCCTTAGACCTTCACAGAAATAATATACTATACACTGTTCTTGTATTCAATAAGTTAGAATCAAATACCAAGTATGAAGTTCACATATTATGAGCACATACATATACACATAAATTCACCCTCACATGAATTCCTTTTGGCCTACAGGAAGGAATCAAAAACCAATTTAACACTTGCTCAGGTACAGTGATAACTGATGAGAAATAACAGGCTTTCCAACATTATTGTACATATTACCGAGTGACCTTAACATATGATGACACAAAGTACAATTAATGGTATTGTCAATGAGTCAGTTTGTTTGCTTTTACCCATTCACTGACCTTTGACCGCCATCCATTCCAAAAGATACCTCAAGCAGCTTAAAGCCCCTCCCCTTGTCCCCTTGTCCCCTTCCACTTTCCTTCCTGTCTGCTTCCAAATCTTCCCCCCCCCCTTCCCTAATCCACACCCTCTCCACCACTAATACATACAAAAAATTATAAATACCTGGCACTACACATCAAACAAAGTATGCAGTGCTTTTCCTGTGTTATAGATGAAATATCCAGGCACACATAATGCAGTCACTGAAATATATGCAGTCACACAAGTAGGTGTTGTTGGGCATATCCCTTGAGCATATAGCTTCTCTTGCTCTACAGTATTGTTTGATGAACCAACCTACATTGCAATGACGTGTAGCAACAGAAGAAATTTCCCAAGCTTATTAAGCTTCAGAGCAAAGGAAAGAAAAGGCAACAATTCTCCAAGAAATGAGCGAAAAGAGAGCTATTTGACCAGTTATTGGTTTCACATCGACCTGACAACAATTTTAAAAGAGTCAATACTTGAAAGAAGCAAACAATTACTAAAGCGATCAGCTTTGGAGACGTTATCAATAAACATCAGAACTTGAGAATGTGGAAACAGAGATTGTTTAGTAACACACAACCTCATTCATTGACTACAAACCTGTTTTATCAGCTTTTAGTAAATTAAGGAAATACAGAGCATTTGTGGGTTTGTCAGTAACTACAGTTACTGTTTCCAATGAGACATTCCACATAATGTGACTTGATAGTCAGCTGATAAGATAGCCAAATGTTTTGATAGTTTGGCACAAATCTCGTCATGACATTTAAATTCCATTGGCTGCTGGCCATTTAAAGAATAATAGTTTATGACAAACACAAAATCATGTGGAAAAGTTCAAGTTGTTCTGTAATCTGACTTAGAAACAACCTAAGGATCCAAATGCCACGAGTGCACCACACCTGCTATATATATACACTAGTAGTGTCTGAACTGTTTGCTATATAACCTGTACGACTACTATTAACAGATTATATGAGGTAGTACGTGTCTTACCTATAGTAAGAAAAGCCAAGAAAGGTTAAAAACACCTTAATCCTTTGTACTGATTGTATGATCATCATTGCCAGGATAGCTTTTACAAAGCTGCAGTGTTTAAAAAATCATATATGGAGACAATACATGTACTGTAGTAAAGCAACCTGTTCAACAAGGACTTCAAAGTGGGTGGAGAGAATGAATGTTTGGGGTCAGGGCTCACTTTAAAGAAAATTTTAATGTTTATCCTTCTGACAACCTTGCCTTCATATTTGGTTGTCTGCAGAATTTTTTGGTTGTCCAAATGAAAGCGCTTGGATTTACAAACTGGCGCACCTTGCGCAAGAGCCAATCGTAAGTAATACTACAATGTATCAATATAGCCTTGTAGGTGAGTACCCTAACGTTAGGATGGGCAGGCCTAGTCAATCGGCCTGTGGCTTAAGTCTTACTCTTTGTGACTAGACGTACGGAGATCGACTTTGCGAAAATCTTGGACAGAACTGAAGTGTAGTGTTATAGACGTTTTACGTGGTGTATGGCACTGTTCATGGTTACAGTAATCATGTTGGGTTGCGGGAATTCTCTGGTAGTGAAAAATGATTTCCGTAAACGCTTCCGGTAACTTCCAGAGGGGAAGCCTGGGTATACAGCATGCACATTGCAGCAACATACTGTAGACAAGCATGCCGCATGGACCACATGTATGCACAGTATTGTACTGCATACACGTTGTACTCCAGCTAGCTTGTCATATGTGCATACGGCAGTGAGGTAGAAAGCAAGCGTGCTCACAGCCACCAGGGTCTGTAGCGTACAAAGTATACTGTACTGAACGTAACCATTAGTGCATAAATTATGCACATTCTGTCTTTACTAATAAAAAACATGCTAACTGCCAGTTGGCGATGCGAAGGGGTGTGCATACAGCTAAAGTGTAGGATTTTCCTCTCATTACGGAACATACCAAAATATAATTTATTTATTTCGTTTTATTAATATGAAAGGAGGGCAATTTACCAACTACTTATTATAACTTTTTTGGGGGCGGATTTTATTTTTAAGTTACAGTATAGGGATTTTCCAAAGTTTTTTTCCAAGTGTTGAAGACTTGCGTCAAATAAGCTAGTCGTCCGTCGGACGACCTAAGAAGGGTTTAAGGTTGTCCGACATGATTTTTGGTCATCTCAGACGACCGGACGACCGTTAAATTTGAGCCCTGGTGGTGTGGAAGTGAATGGATGGAATGGAGGTGGAAAGATGGGGAAATATATAGATGACTTTTAAAAACATTTGCTGGTCATCACTCCTACCCCGCTGGCTGCTGCACCAAGTTGAATGCCCATTAACAGCAATTACAACATCAAAGACATCAGAATAAAACAACTGTAGCATAGAAGCAACTGTTGCATCGAAAGGAATCGCATCAACAAAAAGAAAAGTAGCAAACAAAACAAGTGTAGCACCAGCAATGTCTCATAAAAAATAATCATAGCACTAACAGAAAGTGTCTCATAAAAAAAATTGTAGCACCAACAAAAAGTGTCTCATAAAATAATTGTAGCACTGACAGAAAATGTCTCATAAAAATAATCCTAGCACCAACAGTGTCTAAAGAAAATTAATCGTAGCTCCAACAGAAGTGTCTCATAAAAACAATTGTAGCACCAAAAGCAAGAGTGTTATTTAAAATAATCCTAGCACCAACAGTGTCTAAAGAAAATTAATCGTAGCACTACCAGAAAGTGTCTCATAAAAACAATGGTAGCACCACCAGCAAGAGTCTCATTAAAATAATCGTAGGACCAACAGTGTCTCATAAAAATGAATCGTTGCACTACCAGAAAGTGTCTCATAAAAACAATGGTAGCACCACCAGCAAGAGTCTCATAAAAATAATCGTAGCATCAACAGTGTCTCATAAATATTAATCGTAACACCAACAGAAAGTGTCTCATAAATCAATGGTAGCACCACCAGCAAGAGTCTTATAAAAATAAATGGTAGGGCCAACAGTGTCTCATTAAAATTAATCGTAACACCAACAGAAAGTGTCTCATAAAAACAATTGTAGCACCAACCACAAGTTTCTCATAAAAACAGAATAGCTCACAAAAAAAACTTCCTTGATATGAAATCTTAACACTTCATTTAATATCAACCTAAAATGCCATTTTAACATATTTTGCAAGTATATACTAACAATGATACAGAGAATTAAAAAAATATGTGTTTGAAATGTATATATTATAGACCATGCATGTAACCTGTCTATGGTAAGGTAAGAGTTTCAAACAACTCCTGGATTATTTCTGGAGAGAGAGTCCTTTCAGCAAACACCAGAAATAACAATCTACAACACATAGCATATGTATATGTGCACCACCGAATGGCAGCCTACTAGTGAACACAATGTGTATGAAACTGTCCAAACGCTTAGCAATCAAGTTCTACTACTGTGCATGTACATGATGTAATTACCTGCGATAGAATCCCCAAACACTGACAAACAGGATCTTTCCAGGCTTCCAGCTACTGGTGTTAGCTGACTTACAAAAGGTGGACTTTGAAATTTCAGTAGTTTAGCTCAAGAGAGCATAAAGATTCAACATACAGTAGTTAAAGCCTCTCTAGTATTCACAGATCTGTTTGGCTTCTTATAACTTTGGAAGAATGCATAGGGTTTAACACTACTGTAGTAACACTTATGCAACTAACTGCACAGTGACAGTACAGAGTCAAGTCTATTACATACGTGGCAAGTTTCTTTACATACAGTACAAACCAGTTGATTATATTTTGATACCAACAGTAACATACTGTACTGTAGCAGTTTTCACCATTTACAGATACTATACAGCAGCAGATCTACTCACAAGAACAAATAATATTCATTCTCCATTTACTGTGGCAGCAGACCCACCCAAGTGAATACACATTATAGCCAAGCTCCATTACTAGTATAGCAGCAGGCCCACTAAAGTAAATACATCTACTGAAAGTCATTCTGAATTTACTATATGTAGATGACCCACTCTGGTGAATACAAACGATAGCTTTTCTCTATTTACTATAGCAACAGACCCCACTCAAGTAAATACATCTACTGGAAGTCATGCTCCATTACTATAGCAACAGTAAATGCATCTACTATAAGGCATTCTCCATTCACTATATATAAAAAAACCCACTCTAGTGAATACAAACGATAGTCATTCTCCATTACTATAGCACCATGTACAGTAATATAAGTCATTCTCCATTCACTATATAGCAAAAAACCCACTCTAGTGAATACAAACGATAGCCATTCTCCATTACTATAGCACCATGTACAGTAATATAAGTCATTCTCCATTCACTATATAGCAAAAAACCCACTCTAGTGAATACAAACGATAGCCATTCTCCATTACTATAGCACCCGACCCCACTCAAGTAAATCCATTTACTGTACAGTAAGCCATTCTCCATTACTATAGCACAGTAGATCTACTGCACGATCAGCAGACCCACTGTACTCAAGATACCAGTACTGCAATTTCCATGCATGCCAGTGTTATAACTAAATTTACTTTGAACTCCAAAATTTACACTTACCAGTTGATGACATTTTTACATTTGATTATTTATTGCAACCTTATATTTGAATGATCCGCTCAACCTCACCTACGTACTTTTGTAACAGGTTTTGCAAAGCATGTAGTTTTGATGGGTTTAAGCACCTGTTCATTCTGTTATGCCAATAACTATAAACAATGTTTTACCAAAGAGCTGCTACTAGTGATTTAGTGGTGATGTAAGGTTGCACTTTTCTGTAAGAAGATTGACTGGCATTCTAAAATGTAACCTTTGTTCTCTCTAATTATGCTGTATGTCTAGGATTTTATAACCCATACAGTTGCTTCAATTTTCAAGGACACATTTGACCTGTTGCATAGTGAATCTTGACTCCATTTCCTTATTGAATTGTCTTCACTTGGAGCAGGTCATGTGACACAGGGGCCTCCTCTAGTGTTATTTTTCGTCTAAGGCCCCTACAGCTCATATTCTCTTCCACATTATGAACCCCAGTAGAGTTTAGGGTTAGAGATAGGGTTTCAATCTACTACATAAACGCTTACAAATATTGGTATTAATGTTTGTCACTGAGCCCTGATGACCTGCTCCAGGGCCATTGCCGGCTTCCTCAGATTCCTTCAAGTTCTAACCAGGAAACATGCCAAATGCTTAATGATTCCTTGTCACATTTTTCTACTCGACTAATGTTGATAACAAGGTTCTTTCACCAACATAGACATCAGGCCAACTCGCCACTGGCAAGTAGAATTGTTGGTTTGGCAGCTAGAAGATACATAATGCTTAACACTTTGGTGAATGACTCAATGGATCTAGCTAAACCCCAATTTATCAGTTCCTTTGCTAGCGCACACAAAGACATTGCAAAAATTTTGCAGAATACAATTATTTATGAAAAGTGGTACCTCGGCAAACTTCAACAAGCAAACCTAGATTGCACGTATGTAATGTTTGCCAACCAATCAATCTCAGTGGGGAATTAGCTGTGTAAGATTTAGCAATCTTCAAATCCTAGATGTGTGGTAGCTGTTCTAAAACTTCAAGCTGTCCGCAGAGCATTCTCCTTTCACTGACTAGTTGGAAACATCATTTTAACTATTGGTATTACTGTAATATTGCCATTTTTAGTCAGGAAGCAGCTGAGCTTGAGAATATGTGTAATGGAATTTATGTTAATTCATGAAAATGTGGTACAGGCCTACTCATTAACTCATCATTCTCATAGGGAGGATGAGATATTGTAGTTCCTTTGCCAATTGGGCCATAAACAGCTTTCAACTGCCATGGCAACAGTTAACATGGTAATGCTTCATTTTCCTGAGTAGCTACTCTCGGGGGTCACCCATGGTGCAGTACCCCAGGGTGGCCGGAAGTCCATGATGGAGGGATTGGTCAAAACGTGTCTATGTGTGTGCACGGGTCACTGTGTGTGTCTTATATTGAGTCAAACTTGCCTGCCCTGAAGCCCCCCGATTGTCTTTCAGTGGGAAGGTATCCCAGGGCAAACCCTTGTGTCGTGCAGGCCCCTCGAACCAAAGGTCAAAGTTCAAATTTAGTGAAAATCAAATTTTTGCTATAATTCCAATAGGGAACATTGACTTGACATGCAACCTTATAGGTATTATGGAATTGTCAAGTACAATACTATCAAAATATGTGGTTGCCATGGGTACCGAGGCCAAAGGTCATGTGGTTAAATGTGTATTTATAGTGCAATTTTGTGTCAAAATCTCATCCTTAATGACTGGGCCCATTTTCTTCAAATATGGTTGAACGGTACCTGGATGAACCTTTCTGTTTCGTAGCCCCCAATGCCATGGTTGACCTCTGGTGACCTAGCATGACTTTTGATCCAGCCAAAACAATAGCAGCCAAGAACTCATACATATACAAAGTTTGAAGTTCATCCAACTTTTGAATAACCGTGAGTTATCGTGTTTACAATGCAAAGGCATCACATAAACACACACACATACACAAGGCATCATGACTGCAGTGTTCCTTTTGCTTTCAGCAAAGGAATTCATACAAAAACGGTCGTTAGTTTTTAGTGGAATATTCTTTTGTATGACGGACTGAAAAAAATTGGTCGTAACTTTCAGAACTATAATATTGGTCTTTTGCAAGTTTTGATGATTGATTTTGCACTGAAAAGTCATACAGTACTGTAAGATTACCAATGTCTAGCCCACTCTTTTGATGTTTATTCGTAATGAAGGAATGGCTTATTACTCGCTAATTGAAGAATTATTAGAATTTCAACTTTCAATGATCAATATCTTGTAAAAAAATAAGAAAGGCGCCAAATGCGGCTGAGTCCTAACTTTAAGATTTGGCTACAGTACAGTGCACTACTGTTATTGTTAATGCAGTACTGTACCTGTATCAAGTACAGCACTATTGGTCATAAAGTAGATGTTATTATGAATTGTACATTGTTTGGACTCTTGTTGGAATGATCATAAAAAAAAGTTAAAAAAAAAAAAAAGTACAGCACTGCAAAAATTACGTACAACATGCATTTTGTAACGTAACAAATTATATGCCAAATGGGCAGAGTGGGGTGGGGCAGGCTAAAGAACAATATGTATATATTGGCATCATTATGTTACCATCCTAGCCTAGCTTTGGAGTAGGAGAACAACGATACAAGTAACACATCGACTATACCTAAAATAAAATTGAACCAGAAAACGGGAACGTTTCATGGTTCGATGCCCAAACATATTCATAGTGTGGTGACTGGTGAGCCATTAATATTCATCAATTTGTGCACACCAATGTGGGATAATCTATATCAACTGATGCAGCAACATACAGAGAAAGGTACCACAAATTTTTGGTAGTTAACAATTTAGGTAACACTGCATTTAGTTTCACAATGGAAATATATATTATTTTGAAAACTGTATGTAATTTGCGATCGTGAAAAATGCCAATTTCGGTGTTAAACGCAAACCTTTTGTGAAACTTCTTATCAACAAGGTTCATCCACCAATGCAGGCCTACAGTACCAATCAAATACAAAGTTCATACAAGCTTTATGTTTGCAGTTACCCGGTTTATAGGGTTTTCAGAATTTACCCCTGGGCATTGAACTGAAATGACCTACGCTAAGTTCAATAGCATTATTGTGCTGACCAAGGCAGATCTACATTCCAAGTATTAAGTTTAATTAATCTGAACTTCTGAATTAATGTGTTTACACAGTTTTCAGACTTCGACTTCCATAGAAAACAACACACAATACATACATGTAGCTCTTGTACTAAGGTGGATTATATGCAAAGCATGAAATTCATTAATGCTTCTCTTCTGGAGTTATTGAATTCACTAGGTTTTCAAAAGTTCTATCAATTCTCCATCAATTCTATTATGATTCTTGCACTCACAAAGGCAAGCTACAAAAGTTCAACCAAGTTCAACTCTTTGCATATCGTGTTTTCATACATTGCCTACTGCTGACCTTTGACCTCCTCAATTCCACAAGCTACTTGCACTCAGTGTATGGGATCAACATACCATGTGCAAAGTTCAACCAAGCTGTTTTGACTTATCATCCTGTTTACAGTTTCCAGAATTTGAACTTTGTTGACCTCAATGACCTTTGAACTCAACCAATTTCCATAGGGTTATAGTACTCACCAAGGAGAATCAACATACCAACCAATTCTCAGTTTTCATGTTTACAAGGTAAAATAGATCTGCAAAAACTTTCCAGCATTATCAAATAAATCAACCTAAGCTGCCAGAATATCTTCTGGAATGTAGTTACACAGGTCAAACAGGTACATGCATTTTCATCAACAATTTGGAATTACAAATGTAACAAGCTGGTTACTGAAAATAAATATTGAATTTAGGAGGAAAATGATCGCAAAACTAACCCAATTTAAATGCCAAATTTTGGTTCCCTTTTTACCACCAAATTCTCTTTTCAGTATCTATGAATGATTCTTTGTTACTAGTTTACAGTAATAATTATTATTAAATTCAAAGTTTAGACAGATTAGAATAGACAAATTAAGTACGTACCAAACAACATGAGAAACTGCACATTTTATTTTCACCACAATGAACAATGAATGACAATCTAGACAGTTATGAAATACAACAAGCATTTCAAACTTTGTATAATTTGGGCCACCAAAGAATGTTGTACATTTTTTGTGTAGCTACTAGATGCTTTACCCCTTTGCTATTTCTGGAAACCTGTAGGTAAGATTTATGTAGTGTTTCAATTGTCCTTTTAAATTTGTTGAAAAACATCACATCTTTAATCTTTTGTCTAAAGGTTCTGTACAACTTGCCAGGGTTTTACCTGTCAGGAACATGGTGGCATTCTTTCTCATGAGCACCCATTGCAGTTTTTACATTTTACGTAATGTGTCCAGTACCTTCCCTTCTCTAGAATCTTTGATAACTGTACAGTAGGTAGGCTTGGCCAAAGACTTGGGTAACGACGACCACTTGCCATTGCAAAGCTTTAGTGTGATCACTAAGTTTGACATAACCTTAGCCCTATCAAATGGCATCGGCTAAAATAGCCATTCCACCAACGTTACAAGTGGTGATCCACTAATAATACACTTTATAGAGCCAAAGCAGAACCAACTTCCGAGTTAAAGTGTTTAACTCGGATTTATGCCTAGCCTACCCACACAATCACAATCTGGCTTTTGTTCGGCTGAACCATAGCCAGTAATAGTACAGAAATGTTACTAATAATGCCTGGTATTTAAAACAGGATTCTAATTACCACAGGTAACTCAACAGAAGAAATGATATGGATACTTTTGATAGCTGAGAAGTTTCACTGAACCCAGACAAACTCTTTGTTGGCTTGAAAGTCACTAGTTTATGAGAATATATATTAGATAATATTCCAATAATTCAAGGAATGAGTCAGATGGGTCTGTCTGGCTTAGGACTCACTGACCATTAAACCGACTGTTATGTCACCCAATGGTAAAACCGTTGGACTAAGTCAGGGTCCCAAACACTTACCGTGTTATTCCTGTTTGGGTCAGATGGACCACAAGCCATTTCACTCTTTACCTTCACTTGCCCGACTCCGATGGTTTCGCCTGTTGACTGCTTACTGTTATTATACTTCTTTTTGCTTTTATTTTCTAAATGTCTTTGGTGAAGTACTTCTCTTTCTCGCTGTTCCTGAGGAAGACTTTGCTCTTGGTGATGGTTGTACCTACGTCGAGAGTTCTGATGGCGAACAAGGTAGTGCATATTTCTCCCATTTCCTCTCAACTCACCAGGCAAGTGTAAATAGTCCCCCATAACGTTCGGATTTTGCGGCATATTGATTGTACTAGGCATCTGGACGGCTGTCATCGGCCACTGTAAACCATTAAATGTGGAAACTTTTAAGTTAGTAACATGTTCGTTTTTCGTTGAGATCTTCCTCGTTCCTACTCCAACTTTGCCGTTGTAGAAACTGAGTTTGTGAATCGAACATGCAGTTAAGTTACAACGTACAGTTCTAGTTGTATACAGGAGATTACGATAGTGTTTCAATTAGAACTTCTACTGAGTCATTATCAGACAGCTCGTCTCCTACGCACACAGATACTACACTGACCAAAATCCTGAAAGCAACAAGTGATCAGGATGTAGAAGAATTTCCTTTCAACAAATACGTTTTTTAGGCAACCTTGATCCAGTTTGTGAAACTTACTTTTTTTATAAAGTATCTTTTTTTGGCTAGTCTGTTGGATTTTTAGGATTAAACGAACTATAATTGCTTACTTTAAAGTTAAGGTTCACATTATCACATTCGTGACAGTAACTTTACAGGGGAATCTGGTGTCGCATTATCTGTGTTAACCTGAAGCGGCTTGAAGCAGCCTGTTATTGTGTACAAAATACTGTTATATGCCCTTCCATTGGTGGGCAGACCACGACTTGCTAACAAAGATTGTTGTTGAACTATCTTCCGGCTAACAACAGTGCAATATCGTGTGGTATCACGTTTGCTAATACTATGGCCATGCGCGTGTTAATGTGGAATCATGTGTTAATCTGCTCGCACGGCAAATGCTCTATTAGTACCTGGAAAACTAGTATTTTTTTTCATGATATGATTATGTTATTAATAGTTAGAATTCATAGCTGGTCACCTCACATCCAACTTGATGAACTTGTTGGAAGGTTCTAACGGGAAACTTGGCTATATGTTCTTTTGAGAAGTGATGGTACAGGAATAGGCACATTTGGGCCTAGCTGATGATGTTAATTCAATGATGACGTAATCGGGCAGCAGGGGCTGGGACGGGAGGTTACGTAGTTCTAATTCCTTCTGTCAGAAATGTTGCTCCCCTCCCCTTACAAATGAAATGGGTAAATACATTGATTTGTTAATCATTTAACTGGAATATAAAGGAATATGCTTACACAACAAGCGGAAACAAAATGGCAACCTTTCTTTAACAAAGCCGTGTTATCATATGCAGGAACGACGAAGGCCACCTAAACGTTAAACGTGAAGGCCCTTCTTTGTCCATAAGTAGTGAAATACAGGTAGAGACAGAAACTATAGGTTATACTGTTGCCAAATTTCGAATAGAGAACCAAATATCGATTGGTTGCACAATACATATAGCTATATGAATGTCACTATGGTATCAGGGATATGCCCATTTCCTAAACCCCTCCCTACCCGCCCCGCCAAGGGCGTAGGAACCGGGGGCTGGGTGCGCCAGCCCCCCAGTGAAAAATATGGGGGCGGAAGTATCATTCCGCCCCCCCCCCCCCCGCTTCGCAAGTCAGAAAACCCCTTTTTCATTTCAAATGAGAAAAAAATCTCATTTGGAGCACCAAATTGCATTTAAGGCCAGGTGTAAAATGCAAAATTATTTACAAAATGGAGTGGGTGTAGAAGTGTGCTATATTGCACCAAATTGCATCTGAGGCCACCTGGAAATGCACCCCCTCCCCTTAGACCCCTCCCCCAGGCCGGCCATCAGTCTTCAGCTCCCCACTCAAAAGTACCTTCCTACGCCACTGCGTCCCGCGTCCATACTCCGTACGTCAATATCAGCTGCACCCCTCCCCATCTACACGATGTGAAAGGTTAGTTTACGTGTCAAGGTTTGGAAAGTTTTACAGACCGTCACTCGGAAAATACATATCCTATGACGACCTTTCCCTGGCTCAGGCTTCTTATCCGCAGAGTCACTATATAAGGCAAGGGCCGTGGCTCTTCACCACCACTTGCAGTAAATGAAACCTACATCAATATGACCCACAGTATGTGTCCGTCCCGCCTCCCCCTCCCTCCCCTCCCCGGAACAAACTGATATGGTATTGTTCATATATATATATATATATATATATATATATATATATATATATATATATATATATATATATACGGTACTTAGCTCGGGATCATTATGCTTGTACTGCCTGTGTGTTATTCCTTGCAGGTAGCAAGGAATCGTAAGACTTTCTCCCTTTATATAAATACAGTTGACCAAACCACTGATACACAACATGCGCCTCATATTCAGCATGCGTCGGATGAGTTCACTGTATACGCTATAATTGTGTGGAACTTGGCAACACTCAAGTGAATAATTCGAGCGGCAGCTACAATTTCTATATCATGAACAAATGTGTTGTTTTATTAGAGAGGTTGTTTGCACGTAGCCAGGTATCGCTGCTAAAGCCATGGTTCTTCCATACTCGTTCGAATGTACGGAAGGTTTATATGCCCAGCGGTGTTGCTATAGAATTTCAAGAGTGAGGTTCATGAGTGAGGTGTGAGACCCTTTACCTGTCACTTTCTCTAAACTGCACTTGGCACCAAGTCATCAACAGGGCTCCTAAGCGACCCCCGCATGTAGACACCCAACTTCCGCTGACACGCACACGCCTTCGAAAACCCCGCCTTCGAATCAGCGATCGTCATTTTTTTCCCAACTACTTCACTAAGATCCACGTAATAGTCTGTAAGTTGCTACCGACATTATTCCTCGTTATTGCCCCCTCTCCTATTGGAATTTTCCTTCAAGTACAATGACTTAAGACGCTAAATGGTGCTATCATTTTGGCTACAAAAGTATGGTAATTTTGATAACTGCATGACAGATATAAATAAATGCACCACAATCATGCATGATGCATCCCTTTGGCAGCTGTGTTTACTGACTGACATAATATAGGCGGATGGGGTGGAAGAAGAACGAATGCATCCAGTCTAATGCACTTCGTTGGAAGCTATTTTCTAATACAAACGATTAGCCTAGCTCTACATATTTTGGATAAGTACCAGGAGGAATTCCCCCTCATCACGCCCCCCACCCCCACCTCACCCCTCGTATATACCCAGCAAACACAAAAACGTTTTTAAAACGTTATTAAAACGTTTCGTCTTTTGTGTTTGCTGGGTAGCACCGTCACTGGATATACATATGGACTGATCAGTGATTGACCAGCATTTCGCTTCTTGGGAGCTTTATGAATCAATGTAAAATAAAAACGGAGACAAATAACACTGGTACTACGTACACTGAACCAAGAAAAGTTCCGTTCGAAGAAGTTACTCCGCGGGCAAATTACCGTAACATATGTGTGAATTACGGGCTAGACATAGTGCGTATTCAAAGCCAGGGTCTGAGAATTCGCATTTTCGAAGAATAAAGAATAGTTTACTCTTTCGCGTCCAAAGATGGATCAAGTGTGAAATGTTTCGTGTAATTAAAGTCATCCGAGTACGGTGGCTTAATAGGGACATAGGAAAGTAGAAAAGTGTCTTCAAAACTCAAAATTATTACTTTTCATTCCAAAATTTTGACTTGTCATCACAAATTTTTGACTTTTCATCTCAAATTTGTTTTACCTCGAAATTTTGACTTTTAAATTTTGAGATGAAAAAACCAAAATTCAACTTTTTATCTCAAAAGTTTAACTTCTTCATTTACTTTTTAAGTCAAAATTTTGATCATTATCATCATTTTGATCATTATTATCATTAGCATCATAATTATCATTTTCATTTTCATAATTACTATTTATTATTGTTGTTGGTATTATTATTATTATGGCTGTTGTTATTGTTAATATTATTTTTTAGGGTGAATACGGGATTCAGTTTTCCGATACAGTCTTGGTGGCGAACAAATTTTAGCGTGAATGTAATCAGTAATGATATAAATTGATACTTGTAAGTTGTTTATGATTTGAAAGCATAATTTGCAACTGTTAAGGTTTTGATCATGATATATATACCAGACACATTTATTTTCGGAATCAGAAGTACATAATAATATGTCGGAATCTGCGACGGAACTCGAAAGGTGATTTAGTTGGTATCAAACATGTTTATCATGTGGTTGCTTGAAGTCCCTGACTCGCGGGCTGGCACAGTTTGTCAACTTTATAAAATGGAATGCCAACTTACTTGGTACATGGGTCATTCGTTCCCGACGGGCAACACAGCAGTCTGTTCCTTTATAGAGATTTTTGTGCAAAAAGCTCCTTCTTACATATAGGGCTATCTCGTGTTAGGCACATAGCACCAAATATTTGCTTCGATTGTACATGATATAATTTTGTGTGTGGTATACTTAAGGTCAGATAAGAACAATATCAAGGGCGTAGGAACCGGGGGGCTGGGGGGGGGGGGGCGCCAGCCCCCCCAGTGAAAAATGTGGAGGGGCGGAAGTATCATTCCGCCCCCCGCTTCGCAAGTCAGAAAACCCCTTTTTCATTTCCAAATGAGAAAAAAATCTCATTTGGAGCACCAAATTGCATCTAAGGCCTGGTGAAAATACAAAATTAAGTCTACAAAATGGAGTGGGTGTTGAAGTGTGCTATATTGCACCAAATTGCATCTGAGGCTACCTGGAAATGCAAAAAATTCCAAAGGGGAGGGGGACACCCCCTCCCCTTAGACCCCTCCGCCAGGCCGGCCATCAGTCTTCAGCCCCCCCCCCACTCAAAAGTACCTTCCTACGCCACTGAACAATATGCACGGAAAGGCTTACCTCCACGGCCCCCCATCCCTTCCCCTACCCGATCCGACCCACGTCTCATGGTGCGTTCGATCAATGCTCGGCAGAATTCCACGGGCTTTATAAGCGTCTTACTATGGGTATGTAACTATTCAATCTACATGCAAGTTCACTTCTACCATCTGATCATGCAGGCCACGGTCTGCATCTAAACTTTAGATAATCCATTTCGGTGAAACTTCTCGACGTATGAGTGGGCCAGAAAGTTTCAGTCTGATGGTAGTTGATTCCACAAAGTCATGAGAAAAAATAACATTATTGTGCTTCTGCAATTTCAGATGCTATAATCAGTTAGTTTGGGTCACTCGAAGTATACATCTCGACTCAATGAAGGTTTCAATTGCACAGCGGATTCCTTTGAAGTTCTTAGAATAGATGCAACTTGCAAAGCTTCTGTTGGATGGCACACATATATTTTTGAATGACTACCCCCCCCCCCGTTTCCCCACTTCTACAGAAAATAAACTTACGATTCATTGAATTTAAATATTAAGAGCGCTGCTTGTTTAATAAAGCTAGAGTTCCTTTATTCATCGGCACGTAATCTGTACATTCTCAATACCTTCTCCGACCTATTTGAGCACCCAAAGGCGCCCCCCCCCCCACCGGATAAAATAAAGTTGTAGCTCCAAATGGTGCATTCTGGGGCATACATGTCAATACAAGTAGCTACATACGCTAAACTGTACGTACGAGGGGTTATTGTACCCAATTCGGCAGTTCCCATGTGTGGGGATATGTGGCCTCCCCAGAAGAAAAAGTCAAATGGTGCGTTCTGAGGTAAATCTATAGACTTTAAGTTAGAATTATTCCTAAACACAAGGTATTGTCATAAATGTGTGGGGTTGTAGGGGGAGGGGGTAGGGTGGTTGACTGAGGAGGATACACCCGTAGAGGTGGTCCTAAGTTCTCCGGCAGAATGCAAAAATCCACCGACTGAACCATCTTCCCCGATTGACGATCAGAGGAAAGGGATTTCTCACCCCAGCCCCCTTCCCACCCCTGCGCTAGTCACTGCTATGTAAACGCTATACATTTGCTTAGGCAGGTTTATCTCCGCTTAAAGAGATGTTAAAGAGAAGTTGAACAGGGATGATAAAAAATGCCAATTTAAATCGTGCAAGTAATTTTTTGTCTTTAAATCCAACTATTCAAACATTCGTTCGCCAGTTTTACAAAACCTGTTTTGCCCCTTCTCGTGAATTACGTATTATCAATAATATTTACAGGATCATGGGAATACCCTCCATGGTGACATAAGGAAGAAGTTCGCTTGTTGCGAAAATCTGGAATTTTTCGCGAACTTTGCGATTGCACTATAGTGACTAATGACTATATGTTGCGTTCAGGAACCATGACGAAAGACAATCTAAAGGTGTTGCACGATTCCATGAAATTTTATTGCGCAATAACCGAGTCAGTCATTGCATATAGTACGGTAGCTCTGAAAGAATACCATAGCGGAAAATCATATCGTATGTGGGAAATCATGTAAATTACAATACCTCTTAGGTTGTCTTAGTTGGAGTGCGGCTAAATAAGTGTCAGCTTTAATAAAATCATTTTAACATGAGAGGTATGTCATGTCGTCGGTTGAGACCATTATCAGCAAGGTTATTGCACTTATGCGGACAATGTTTCAACATCAAGTTCATTCGTGTTTACATTAAGATTTTGTGTTTCCAAACTTTCACCTCTTGCGGACCTCAAATGAACTTTGATCTCCACCAAATTGTAAAAGGCTTCTGGTACTTAACTAGAGCAGCAATGCTGCAGTCGCTCAACCCACTGACTTTTAGAAATTGTCCAGTTGGTTGGACTGTGTTGTTTGTGAATATCTCCCTAAGAATCTAGTTGTGCAAATTCGTTGGAACTTGTCACTGCAATGTCTTTGTAATATCAGAATGTCTATAGGCACTGGCTATAAGATAACAACCCTGTGGAGGTCTTCGAGTCCTGCGTGAACTTGTGAAATACAGACAAAAAGAACAGCCCAATGGGCACTATGACCGCGCAAAAAGAAACGTCTAATGCCTGTATTCTGACCTAGTTTCGAATGAGGTGTAACAGAAGTGTTAGACACCACCATCGATCCCAGAAAATACACACACACAGCTTGCTACCGTCGGTAATTAGACATTAGTGTACAGTCAGTACATACAGCTGCGGTCAATACTCACAGCACAGTGTATAAACGATACAGCGATGGACATCTCAGGTCCAGCTAAAGATAACAAGGTATCACGTTTCATTACTGTCTGCATTTTGTAGCGACACAAACAAAACGTCACTTACAAGCAACAGAAACTTAAACTTTTTCAGATGGCCGCACGCGGTTTGGGGCGAGTCTTCAATGCCTTTAAGGAACATAAATGTATTGTATATGTCATCACCAAATATTCAATTGATGATACAATATGACAGTCTCTTACGAATGTGCATAGTATCAACTTCACATATAGTCAGGTACCATACCAGTCATTCCAATAGTTAAGTAAATGCTAGCACAGACAAACAAGTCCAATAAGAAAATTTGGTTCCAAAATGGGCCCGACAAAATTTTGGCCCCAAATATTTAGGGTCACATGTGGGAGCTATTAACCAACAATTGTATTCCAAGTTTGGGTACAATCCGATGTAAGGTTGTGGAATTTTGGCCGCTCCAAAAAAAAATTGGGCCCGATAAAAGTTTGCGCCTAAATTGTCCCATTAAATATTTGTCCCAATCAAACTGGCTCAAAAACAATTTGCCCAAAAAATTGAGCCCCAAAAAATGTGGGCCAAAATGATCCCAAAACTATTGGACCCCACAAATTTGGGCCAAAAGAATGTGTTCCAAACTGCATTGGAAGTGGAAATGAAACACCGGCCCAAAAATGCGCCCGAAAGTATTTTGAGGTCCAGATGTCCCAAACAATTAAGGCCTACGTGTACCAGATATTAACCAACAACTGTCTACCAAGTTGGCTGCAATCCGACTTAAAAGGAGAAGTTCACAATAAAACACCTCCGATTCTTCATGACAATCGTCATAATTTAGCACAGAGTAACTCCATAACTGAGCCTATTATTTTCCCATACATTCTTATTGAGCTACAAAATCAAAATAGGCTACAACTTTCAAGGCTTTGGAAGCTCAATTCTCTTTACCTTTGTAATCAGTGTTCTAGTACTACTATTGTGGAGATTTCCATACAAAGTAACTTCAATATACCTTTTTGCTTATGTGAATCTTCTGAAAAGTGCTGATGGCATATCAAGAGGGCATTACGGCACAATTTGCTGTTGGTTGGTCATAATGTGAGCATAGACTAACTTTTGTTTTGGCTCTTCTGCAACGTGATGAGCTTCTTCCTTCCAGACAAAGCTCACTGCCATATCACACATCCATATTATCGAGAACTCTGAAAAGAATTCCATGACTCGAAAAAATGATGGAAATCGCCCCCCCCAAAAAAAAAAATCACTTCCCTTTATCCAATCATCTATTCATGAATAAGTTGTACTGCCATCCAAATGTGGCTCTTTCTTGGCAAATTTCAGAAAAATCAGGCAATTGTAGAAGTAGGCCTTTTAACAGAGACAGACATTATCCCCCTACAGTACCACATCAGCTCTACCCACATTCATTGGTGGAGTTAAAAAGGGGTTATTCATATCAGTATGAAAATAAATTAAGCTTCATGTTTGCAGTTATTGTATTTGCAAGATTTTCAGATATTGTTCTTAGCCGATCTTTGATGACATTCACTAATTCCTATATGTTTTCTGCCCTTGCAATTATCAAGGGGATCTGTACACCACCAATAACGATTTTCATCCAAGCTGCAGTTTAATATTTATTGTGCTAACAAGTTTTTCAGACTTTGACCTCCACCAATTTCATTAAGGCTCTTGTACTTCCCAAGGGGAAACCACAACCAAGTTACTGTGTTACCAAACTTTGTTGATCCCATATGACCTTTGGCCTCCTTAAATTCTTTTATGAAACTTGAACTCACCAAGAGGATCTATATACTAAGTATGAAGTTCAACTAAGCTGAACGTTTTGAGTTATGCTTTCAGTTTCATACTTTGACCCCTGTTGGCCTCAAATGACCTTTCATCTACAGGGATTTTGATTGGATACTTCAACTGACGAAGCAGGGGCTACGAATTCAACCAAGATGTACTAGTTGACTAATGTTTACAAAGTTTTCATACTTTGACCTGTTGACCTCAAATGACATTTGAACTGCATCCACCCCTCCATCCATCATAAAAAAACATAATATGACCGTGCTCATTTATTTATTCTTCTGGTTCAGAGTAAGGAATCAATCATTGCAATTCGACATATGGTTTAACAGTCTTTGGTCACATTCACAAGTTTTATTTTATCTCCTTGTATGTGAATAATAAACAAAAATAGTATATAAAAGAAATATCAGTAACCTATTTATGTTTACACTTCAGTTACAAGAGCCCACAATTTCTGGTGTGACTATATTACATTTGCACAACAAGCGTGTAGTAATCATTGATACTGTCAAACCATTTAAGAATACATAAATTATTCATAATAAAGCCCAAGTAAAAACTTTAGGACAACATTGTTTGGGAAAAGAATATATTTTCAAAACATTTTAGCATGGTAGACAAACCTTTCATCTAAAACGAACATCTACTTCTAAACATGGGTGCATTTAAAAATCGGTGCTTTTCAAAAGTTACAAAAGACGTTACTTCAGTAACTGATGGAATCTCACAACAGTCCCCTAACAACAGGCCTGTGAACAAATGGTCATTACCAGTACCATAGTTCTTGCTGTAAACATCAAGCCACTACCTGTGAGTGGTTGTGTAGTACCATGGTTACCATGATAACATCAGACGCTACCTGTGATTGGTTGTATAGTGCATTCCTCACTAGTCAAAGTGTTCCTACATGTGTAGTTGATTAGCTGTATGCTGTAAAGATAACACTTACTAATGGGACATTCCTAATAAAAAAAAATGTGATGCCTGTTTTGTGATTTTTAATGCAAATATTTTGGTGTTAATACTGCACTCAATCTTTAAGTAATAAACTGGTGTTAAATTACCAAAACTCACATATTTCATTTCGAGCAACTGTCTTAAGGAAAAAGCATAAATTTTGCAAAAGGAGTAGAAATGCATTGACAGGCATGTAGAATTTATCAAGCTATCCCAACACAGTTACAGGGTAGAAAGTTTTTCAAATTGCAAACAAGTTATATTCAACTAGCAACGTTCTTACACATCGATTCTGTGTTTCCAGAAGCCGAGACTAATGTTCCTTACGTAGTTCACGGAACGGCTGCGAATTATACCAGTTGGTGCCAAGTGGACAACTTACATCACATCTTGCACGAACATTGAATGGTTAGGGGACAACTTGACATCTTTTTATTCTGAAAAAGAAAGAAAACAAATTGAAATTTTATGTGCATTCATGGAATCCAAATTGTTGTTAACTATAGGATAAAAGGGATGTGAGACAATCAACCAAGTTTAGCCATTTCAAAAGATGAGGAGTTATATGGAAAATAAAAGCACCACTGTATTTGTTCAACATTTTTAAATTTCTGCAAATCATACTGAGGGCTATGCAAAGACAAATGACAAAAATGTCGCTATTGATGAAACTTAAGACAGCCACTTTGATTTTTCACCAAAATGATAGAAAGCAAGGATGGATGACTGTGTTGAATGTTAACAAGTTTGTAGCTCAGACAGTTTCATTTTAGTGTTATTTCACAGGCAAAATGTAGATTAAAAGTTCCTATGGTTATCTATTATCAGATTTGCAATTTTGGTTGTTGTTCTTTTGCCACTGGGGCTGTCAGATAATGAACCAGAAATTCACTGTCACTCTGCTATGGTTGTATTCAGTTCAAGTCAGTTTTATGCAAAATGTTAAGTTCAACAAAACAGATGTTGCTCATATTCAAACGAAATTGGAAAATTGCCAGAATTGACCTCAAAACATATTCAATTTGACACACTGTGACAGTTTATACACCTATTCCATACAGATAATGCTATATCATGTTGCACTTGTTCCACTACTCCTTTGTCCGATACATGCACAAATTTTCGACAAAACAATTCGCGAAATGAAATAACTCTCCTTCTTTTGTTGGGGTATATATTTGAAAAGAAACCTTAACGAGTTTGGCAACTTCATCTCTGAATCAAAACTGCAGTATGAAATGTTTCCCGAAAAGGGAATGAGGGCAGTATTGAAGACCTTAGCATGCATAGGCTCCATATCATGTGTGGCCTGATTAAGTCACAAATGACATTGCAAGGGTCCTACCTGTACCATGTAAGTAGTTCTATAATGCATAAGGTTGGCAAGTAATATAAACTTTGGGTAGATGAATGAAAAATATACATAAAAATTATGTGTTCCTCATAGTCATCTGCCATGCAAGCAGTTATTTTAGTTATAAATATTTCCACTTTTGTTAGCATTCAACTTAATGGTTCTAACCAAAGCTTCAGGTACATGGACTATTGTATAGGGCGTCACCAATTTCTGTATCAAACAAACCATATTTCAACATTAAAGAACATTTTAACTACATAATATTATCAACATTTGCTAAGTTAATAGTACAGTACCAAGCACAATTTTAGTGCTCCTTTGATAACATTGATGTTTGTAAGCACATTAAGAGATTCCACATGTTTAACTACAAGTTTTCTTGTCATGGTGGAAACATGAGATAGTTTTCCTACGGTTGTAACAACAAAACACAAACTGCAATAATGTTTGCACATTCTTGTGATTGTAATGATTGTTTCCAATGCCTTCATGAAGAATGCTCAGTAAAGCTATTTGGGATATTTTATAGCCATATGAGCTGCAAAGGCAGTAAAATCATAAAGCATAGGCAGTTGTCATTTGGACCAATGCTATTGGTATGTCCTTAGAGCCTTTGCTAAAGGACAAATCTCCTGTGTTTACATTTCAGCACTTTTAAAGTGAGTGAAACAAATATATTCCTGCAACCTAAGATGACTTAGCATGTCTTCAACTTTCAACACTGACTCTCCCTTTCCTTCAACTGCAAGTTAATTTAATTTTAATTTTTAGGTTTACAGTCTTGTTCAGGGCCAAGGCCTTCTCACACGACTTTAAAACTTCACCCTGGTCATTGGTAACTTGTCACACCTATACACCAAAGTGTGCATTATTCAATCAATCTCTCCTGGGGCACCACAGTGCACCACAACCATGTGTCCCCCGGGGGACTTCCCATAGGGTGCAGCCACAAACCGGCGCAAACGACTATATTTACACGTTACCTCCCAAGTCCCCATTTATACACCTGGGTGAAGAGAGGCAATGGAGATAAAGCGCCTTACCCAAGGACACAACGTAATGATCTGGCCAGGGCTCGAACCTGTAATCCTTAGATCACAAGTCCACTGCCTTAACCGCTTGACCACAACACCCTCACAAGTTATTAATAGAGAATCTTTGAAATGAGGATTACATACTTCCAACTGTCCATCAGTAGTACATTAAGTAGTTTATAAAATATTAGAATCCTACCGCAGTAAAAATCAGCAACTGAATGACTCACTCTGTGGATTCTCTTCTATCACCATAATGGTCACACTCTCTCCTTCCAACTCTCCTTGACCTTCCCCTATTTGCACCGAGGTGGAGGAACCATCCAATTGCAGATCTGAAGACGTAGTAGTGGTAGTGTCCCCGCTGCAGGTCGTGAACTGCTGGAATATTCCCATCTGCTGGAGAAGCTGTGCAGCTTCCAGTTCATCGTCACGCCCCGAAACTACCACCTCAACGTTTGGAGTGGCGCCACCATCCCCGCTACCCTGGCCGCACTCGTTTAATCCCTGGGAGAGGATGCTGAGAGATGAAGAAGAAGCAGCATCTCCGGCAGAGATGTTGGTCTCCTCTGTCTTGATCTGATATGTCACGGTCGAGTTCAGTTCTGCTTGCGACTGCAACTGAGAACTTTCCAACACAGCGTCTGGGAGAGACGTCAGTGCCGATGCAGCATCCTGTGCTTCTATCGAGAGGGCGTCCAGTGCACTTTGATTTATCACATTGTGCATGACATCGATCTGACCTGACTGATTTGTCTCTCTCGTTAGGTGATGGATGACCTCGGCAGCGAGGTCAAGCTCCTGACTCGGTATATTGCCCTCATCGCTGATGAGAAATGTATCGGTGGCGTGGACTTCCTTGACATGGTGCTCCACACTCTTCATGTCTGGAAACATCCTGTTGCATTTCGCACACTGGAACAGCTGATTCACCGAGTTTGATGCGCTGCCATTGTTCAGGGCGTCTAAGGCAATGTTGACTTGTTCCGAATCACTGGTCCCACTGCTCGTGCCAGCGTCGAAGTCTAACGGAATGTTGGGAGACTCTCCATGGACATTTGTAAAATGTTTCTTCAGACTAGCGATGCTCTCAAAGTATTCTCCACAGTCCCCACACTGGAAAACATTTATCTGGGTAGGAGGCATCTCGGTCTTAACGTCCAGCTGCTCGCTCTTTTCAACGCGTACTCCTTCCACTGACACAGAACTCCTGTCGACTCCGAACAGCTTAGCTTTCTCTTTCTGAATTATTTCCTGTCTTTCATAGGAGGAGCCTTCTTGTCGTTCCTTTTGCAACAAAGAGATCATGTTCTTCAGTCTGGTGCGCTTGCAATATGCAGCACCTCTGGCCGTTGCGTACCTCTTATGGGATCGTCGAATGTGCTTGTACAGGTAGACCTTATTCTTAAATCCAGCCCCACATTGGTCACATGTCACATCTCTTTTCTCTGTGTGGACAGCCATGTGCGTCCTGAGACGGGCAGATGTGTTGGATTTATAGCCACACTGGTCACAGAGGAAGGTCTTCTGCTTGAAATGTACAAGTTGTACATGTTGCCTGAGGAAGGCTACCCGATTAAAACCCTTCTGACAGTACTTACACTTGACAAAGAGGATACCATCCCTGCCGGTAAAATGAACCTTACGTCCGATTATCTGTGCAATCTGCTTGGACGTCATCTCGGGGTGCTCTTCAATGATGTGTCTCTTCATGACTTTCTCATCTTCGGTATTGAATTCTGTTTCCACGCAGAAAGAGCATTTCATCTTGCCGCCGTAGTGGTCTTTCCTCTTGTGTAGATACACATACTCTCTGTACGGGAACCGTTTGCTGCAGAGATCACAACCAAAGTCTTGCTTCTTGTGAGTGATGAGGATGTGCCTGTCCAGGAGGAACTTGTGCCGACATTTGTAGTCACACTCGGTGCAGTGTAAGTCTGCTTTGCCCTCGTGAGAGCCAGTGTGTATCTTCCAGCTGCCTAGAGAATGCAACAGGAATCCACAGTACGAGCATTCCCTCTTCCCGTACCGTGCAAACATAAAGGACAGTGTCTGCATTGATAAGTGCCTGTACTCGATATTCCTTATGAAAGCATCATACGCACTGCCAAAGTTGAGTAACTTCATCTCTTCCACTGTCACCACAGTTGCGACAGGTCGGCCCGTCTCGGTGCTCCCGCTGTTCTGTTGCGAGACTCTTCGCTCTTCCTCCCGAACTCTCATGTTCATGTCCAGTCCGATGATGTCACACTCTGGGATGGAAGCTTCGTCCAATGCGCTGGCAACAAAGATGCTTTGGATGATGCTCCTCTCGTACAGCAACTGGATGAGGTGGTCATTATTCGATTGGACTGAAGCAATGTCTTCAGCTATGTGAACTTTTAAGTGATCTAACAATGCCTGGCTACTGTGGAACTTGGTCAGACATTCACTGCAGACCAAGATCACCCTGTGTTTGCGACCATGATTGACAAATGCTGCTTCACCGTTGGTTGTGTACGGACATAAGGGGCACGTATAGTGTGGGTCGTGCCTCTTTTCATGGTCTCTTCGAGCGTGCCTGCTCTTCTGCCTCTCGCCACAATATCGACATGTGAAAGCATCAGCTGTTAGGTTAATATTCACAAGTTCTTCCGGTTTCTTACCGTGTACCGTCATCATGTGTTCTTCTTTCGTTCCTTCTGGAACTTTCTTGTGACAAAATTGACACGAGTTATTGAAATCTCTGTTCCAATATTTGTAATGTCTGTTCAATTTCTCTTGATCGTATGTGTTGTAACTGCAAAACTGACATTGCAGGTAACCGCCGTGGGCTTTCTTCATGTGTGCTGTGATCCTGCCCCGTTTCCTGGACAGAAAGTCACAACTCTTACATTGGAATGGAAAGTAATCTTTCACATGCTGGCACAAGTGTTCCTGCATCTGTTCTGTCGTGAGGTTTATTTTGTTGCAAAAGTTGCACAAACAGAAGGTACCACCGTTCTGCACTGATAGCTGTACTTTCTCTGAAGCCCCCACTAAATCCATTCCACCAGAATACTGACGTGGCATGACGGACAGGCTGATTTTCTCTTTGTCTTCGTCGGACAGCTCTTCCATCTTTTTGGCTAATTTTTCGTACTTGTTTGCCCTCGACGGTCTCACGGTCTTCTTTTTTGCTCGCACCGGTTTGTCATCTGCCGCAGTTTCGACAACTTTTGTATCTTCGTCCTTTCTCGCAGACTTCTTTTCTGCACATGTGTTTTCGTCGTCTGGGACGGGTTCACTTGCAACTTCGTCGCTTTCCACGGGATCAGTGATTTCTTTCTCTCCCTCTTTTGAGACCTCTCCTTCCTCTGATGATATTTGTGGTGAGATGTCTTTTGCAGATGTTTCTACATTCGCCGGGGGGAGAATAGGCTCCAATCCATCTTTTGTTGCCACAACTTCTAACAGAGAATCTTTTTCAATTGTTGAAGTGATAGCAGACTTTAGCACATCTTCTTCCGGCTCTGCCATCTCAACATCATCTTTATCCTTTTTGACTTCTTCTTCTTCCGGGACAATTTGTTCATCTTTCTCATTTTCGACCGGTCCACTGGAGTCCTTTCCCTCCTTGGCTTTGTACGCTTTCTCAGACTTTGGTGTCTTTTGCTCCTTGGTAGATATGACAGGTGTCTTGGTCGGTTTACTCTTCTTAGAACCTGATGCTGCACGTCTAGGTGATGCAGACTTCTGCTTTGGAGTTGCTACTGGCTCATCGTCCATTGCAGCAAAGCATTTGTGTTTGGTTAGCTGTCTCGCCTTGGCGAAGGTTCTTTTGCATTTTGGACAAGTGCCGTGTGGTATTTGTGTAGGCGTTAAAGAACTTTTAGCAGGTGGTTTTTTAGTGTATTTACTGTGATCTTTGCCATTCGCTGGTGCCTTCTGTGTTACGCTCTCCGGTTGGGGCTCGGTCACCTGCTTCGCAGCATTTACACCTGTACCGTCCGAATGAATAATCTCGCTTCCTGGCATCTCTGAAACATTGGGTAGTGACTCTTCCTGAGAGCTGCTCTTTGTGTTCTCCATCAGTTCTCCATCAGTTCTCATTGCATCGACTTCCCTGTCTGTGACATTGTCTGTTTTCTGGTTACTAGATTCATGTTGTCCATCCGTTCTTCCACTGGTTTCAGTAGAGTCAGGAGCCTCTACAGATGGTTTGCCTTGCTCTCTTGTTTCATCACTTGTATCACATTTCTCAGTATCTATTTCATCTGCTTCTTGTGGAGTCACAGGTGTCTCCTCAATTGGCTCACCTTCGTGGTTTCTCTTTGCTGCTTTATCCATGTCGTCTGCAGGATCAGATGCACTTCTTAATCTCTTAGATCCTCTTTCAGGGCTTTCAGCTGCATCCATTACATTACTCTTTGGTCCTTCTGTCATTTCAACTTTTTTTCTCTTATTGACATCCTTTGACTTATCGGAGGATGTTGTATTTGTCTCTGTTGTTTTTTCCTCATCAGAGATACCCACAGCACTCTCTAATTTCTTTCCAATTAGCTTGTGCTTCTGTCTGCAATGATCTTCTACTGCCTTTCTCGGACCACTGAACTTCGTACACTTAAGACAAGTGTATCTACCTGTAAGAGATAAAGTTGAACAGTTATTAAAGGATGATTTAAGGCAAAAATAAATTGCATTCAACAGCTTCAACAATTTCTATCAGTGCAGATAAAATTTACTCCTTTTTAATGTAAAACACAAATAACTCATAAGTCAAATGAGTGTAACAACAAGCTTAACGCAGAGATCATTATATGAGCTCCTTAGAAGAATGCACCCCAAAATAAGGGCTTCCTGAGATATCTGCAGGTGTTGAAGGTTGGTCAAGAAACCATGGTGATAAATTCCACCTTTGGTTAGCTCTAAGGAGGATATTGATGTTCAGAAATCTGTTCTTTCAAATTGTTATTTAGAAATGTATTTTAAACCGTTTACAAAAAGCCTTGTAAGGGCAGGAATTATCATATATTCACTTGCAAGGGGAGTGACCAGTAGCTAAGGGAGTAAGGGTAAACAGTGCTAAAAAGTTATCCAGTTCACTATACAGTACACACAGTAGAACCAGAGAGTGACTGTTGTGAGGAGACAGGTAAGCAAGGAAGCAAATTTAGGAAAAAGATACTTTAATGAGGTTTCAACTTGCAGAGTGAACCTTGAAATATTATTGACTGATAAGACACACTAAAAGATGTGATGGAAATAGGAGGTATTACTAAAACTATTTTTCAGAGCTTCAAGGTATTGTATTTTCAAGAATCAAGATACAAATATTAGGCTTTGTCAAAACACTTTTTAGTGCTTTTCACACATACTTTCTCTGTTTTTTTTTTTTTTATCGAATTTCGATGCTGAAGAAAGAAAATTACATGGATTAACAGACCAAAAGAAATCCTATATCACAGCAAAAATCTGGTCATTGATCAACGGGTGGGAGAAGTTCAAAATAAAGTTTAACGAAAATGCTTAAATGGTGACCTCTTGTTTATAATACTGCACTTGGATGAAATATGAATTCTGGCTCTTCAAGTATGATTTGTTACCTTTGGCTGCAGGTTTCTGTGCAGGTGGTGTAGTTTTTGACTTGTGTACTTTCTTCTTCACAGAAACAGCACTTTTCCTGAAAGCTCCTCTCCTGCCATGAGCTGCTGATTGTCTTGTGCGTGTCATCTTTCCTTTGAACAAATACAATTTACCAAAAATTAGTTAACAAATCAATCTGCACACAAACTATCCAAAGCAGAAAGCCTATGTTACATGTCTTAAATTTGAACAAGAGAAAACAGAATAGGGCCAGGTCACCATCCACAGGCACTTCCAATGGTACTTGGTGTGCATTTAAGTTAAAGCTCATATTTATTTCTCATTTGATTTGATTTAGCTCACACCAAAATACAACAAACAAGACACATGGTATAGGGATACCACAGAAAAATCTGTCCAGCAAACTTATTTCCACTGTGGTCCCTGTACAAACAAAACAATTAATAAAGCAAAAACACCAACAACAAAAAAACACAAATCCAAAATCCAAAAATTCTACAACAAGTAAGACACTCAGTGTTCGATTTTTCCGGTATCGCATCGCAAAATGCGATCCAAAACAACAAACTTGCGAGACGTTTCCAAATCAGCATCGCACATTGTGCCGATTTGTGCGATACAAATTCCTAGTCAGACTTGGGAGCAAACACTCAAACCTTAACTTACGAACTGTCGATCACAATGTAGAAGTTATAATTTATTGAGTTTATACTCAATGTACAACTTATTCACTTGACCGTATAGCGAAAAAAAAAAACCTGAAAAAATAATATCCTACCATAGTTAAGTGTAAAGCAAATAGCCTAACCACCTCGGCGGTTACGAATCTCACGTAACTAAAAGGTTCCCTGGCAACTTGCCAAAAAAATGTTAACAAACAGGTGTTACACAGGGGATGAGCTCACAGTTGTTGGGAAGGTACCTGGGCAAATTCGCAGCACATGTACCGTGGTACAGTAGTTGGGTATAGGGTTAAACACTGCAGTTGTAAAAATGTACGCATAGTGCACGCTATTCATTGTTAGGCAGTCTAGAAACGGGGCTTTGCTGAACGTTGTTTGTTTCATAATATTGGAAGTTTTGTAAGTTGCACTTTTTAAAGATTGAAAGACAGATTAAATCTCTTTTCATTTTATAACATAATATAGCTACTCTAACTTGTCATTTTAAAATTTTCATCAGTTTCGTGACAATTTAAATAAAAAATGTTGTCAGTATTTTGCATCCTCAACTGCGGATTTTTTCATGGCCAGACATCGCAAAAAATGACAACAATTTTCGGGATCCCCACGAGGGGTTCTACCCCATGACCCCACCATAGCCCTAAGACGGGCCCCTGGACACCACGCCTTTATGCTCGCACGTTACGCGTGCTAGGCAGGCGAACACCGGCGGGAAATCGGCAGTGTGTTCGCGGGAAATTGAACAAGGTTTTCCAACACTGCTGAACTGTGCAGTTACTGTATGCATCATGTTCAAGGTTTTCACGGAGGCCTTTCAGGAAATGAATGGTTAGTACAGTGTATATATGCTGCACTAATGCTGTGTGTAGGCCAAGGTTCACGAAGGTCATTGGTTATATTCGCGCGCCGTAGACGTGTTTTAAGATGTTACGGAGAGTCAGGTTTCCATGGATATTAATCAAAAATGAATCTGAGTTTAACTGACGCTAAAGAAATGGATCGTCTTGGGCAGATTAACAAATCATTGCAAGTATAAATAAGTAGAGGTAGCTCTGCTGTTAAAAAGAAAAGTTCAATATCGGCTTGCTGTTATCGGCAATTAGGCAAAATTTTATCGATACCGATATGCTGCCGATATTGCAAATATCGGCCGATACCGATATTGAAAACAATTATCGTAGCAACACTAGTATAAATAATAATAATAAACAAACATTTTCTAGTTAATACATTGATCACCAACACTTGGTCCGTTTTGTGGTAATTTCAAAACTGCTATTCAATATTGGGGAATTGCTATGCAACAAAAATATTGTATAGCAATTGTCGAAATTTTTTGCTATGCAATTTTTTGGCCATAAGTCGAACACTGAAGACACTGAACTTGGCTCATAGGAAAATATAAAATCCTCAGACACTTTGGCTATCAGTAAGTCCAAAAATTGCTTTTTGACTCCCTGTTACAATGTTTCAAGACTGGTGATGAGCTCTGAAACGCCATAGGAAGAGACTTCCACAGCTTACTGGCAGTATAAAGAAAAGTAAACTGCCAATAACTTGATCTATAAACATGAGTTGTACAAGAGTTTTCACTTCCTCTAGTTCTAAGACTATAGATGCAACAACCTAAGCATTGTCAAGTTACAGTAGATAGTTACAGTAGCTTGGAGCAGGGTTGTTAATTATCCTAAATATATGGGTGAACTTTAAGAATTAACTCCATATGCAGCAGGAAGCCAATTTATCAGTTTGAAATACTGAGGAAGTATAGTATCACACACTTTCAGACCTAAAGTAAACCTGATCAATATATTTTGAAAAGTCTATGTTTAGATTATTATTACTGTTTAGATATAATTCTCTACTAAGAATGGTTTCAATGGTTTTTAAAATCCCTGCCTGAAGCCAAAAGGGCTGTGTCATTGGCAAAAGTAGCACTCTGCTGGAAAAAAACACTATAAATATTCTTAAAATACACAGAGTATAAAAACAGGCCAAGAATAGAGCCCTGAGGAACACCATTATCAATTTAAGCTTGACTGCACATGTGACCATTAATGTCAACCATCTGCTGCCTACAGTACCAGTTAACACAGGAAGTGAACCAATTAATACAAGAGACACCCATACCACATGTCTTTTGTTTAGCCAAAAGGATCTTATGGTTTACAGTGTCAAATGCCTTTCGAAGATCACGTAATACAATCCCAACAAGATTACCTTTATGTATCTCTGACCTTATAAGATTGATAAGAAATATCAGTCGTCGCGTAGAATATCCCTGACCGAAACCAGATTGAAAATCAAACAGAATGTTTAACTTACTGATGTACTCACTAATTTGGTTGACAACAACCTTTTCTAGGATCTTTGGTACAGGGCTCACGATACATAAGGCAAAAATTCTCCTCCTGTGTCTTATCAGCTTTTTGTACAAAGGAAAAACCTAGCAATTTTGTGATCTATAGGAACTGTACCATGATGTAATGTTCAACAAATTAATGAAGTGTGCTGGTGGGGGGGGGGGGGTATATAAGGAGTACCATAAATAATGAATTTAGCCGGGATACTGTCAAGCCCTATGGCTTTTTTAGGAGTCCATCATAATATTCCTTATTTCCTCCTCACCAACAGCTGACAATTCTAGAGGACTAGTCAAGTTAGGTAAAACAATGGCACATAAGCTGGAGGCATTATCAACATCTTGACCAGAAGCTGGTGGCAGCTTATTGAAAGAGAAGAAGCCACTGAGGTAATATATTTATTAAACTTCTCACCAACTATGTCATTTATCAAAAGAGTCGCTTGCATCATCACCAGATAAACAAACACAAGAACTGACTTTGACCTTTTTGGAGTGAGCACCTAAATCTTTTAAAACATTCCAAAGCTATCATTTACTTTCTTATGATAAAGACTTTGTGACATTAAGTGATGCTGAATGAAAGATATTACATGTATGAAAGAAACAAGAAAGAAACATTTTACAAAACTAACGTTCTTTCTGAAGAAGGGATGAGTAGGTGCAAATAGGCAAATAAGAGAAAGGGGAAGACAAAACTCAATAACGTTAATCTAATTTTATCTTGAAAAGCATACTGAGCTTTTTCTATACTTGCAGGGAAACATTGCAAAGGATTCATCAAAAGAGTACTTAGTTACTTCAGTTATGTTTTTCTAGTGTTCTTCAGATGTTAAACTTCCTATTGTAATGTAAGCCTCACCAAAGTAGCAACTGACTGGTTTGAAATATTCGTAACAATGCAAACTTAATTGACAGAACATGCATGCAAACTCTTTATCATACACATATGGCTTTAAATTTTAAGAGTCAAAACTGAATACCCGATGATCCCTACAGTTTGCTAAAAGATATGCAATTTTGGAGTGATTTAGTAGGGCTTTCTACGTATTGTAAACTCTTTGAACTCTCTGGCCTGGGTTATCCCGGATTATTCGAACCAATTAACCTCCGGTTTAACCCGGAGGTCACTGGTTTGAATGCCGTTCTAATCATAAATTTCTTTGCTCTTTCCAGGCTTTTCTTTGGCTGGAGTCAAGAGTTGCTATGGGACTTGTACAATTTTTATTAGAGGAAGAATTGCTGTTTTTATTTTTAATAGTAGTACTAGGCTAGTAAAGGCTTCATAATTGACGCACCTTCAGATTTTACTAGCAATGATACAGCAGGCAATCTAAACTTTCTGCAGCGAAGCAGAGCGAGTTTGAATCCATTTCAGGTATGTGCTGATCAAATTGTGGTTTGTATTAATCTTTTAACACAGTTTTGCCCGTATTTTCAGCATTTGGAAATCTTACTCCCTAAAAATAACCAAACTTGCCTCAACATGATACCATTAGGCCTACTAGTACTACTAGTAGTAGTAGTACTACTCTCTGGGACCTGACCTGTCTGACTCTCTGAGCTTAGTTAGAGGCTCAGAGCATAGCAAACAGAATCCAGAGTCAATGGATGTATACTCAAAGTTAGCTTATCACGAATGTGTCCATTGCGGGGTATGAAAGAACTTGAACACGGCAGACATTTTGTGGTCAAATGCTGCTCAATTGTATGTTGCGCAGGCAGAGAACAATAAATATTTTGAGATTACATTTCTGAGAAACTACACATAAAACACATGCAACTGAGTGATTTGGATCTTCTTTGATGACATCGTTGATCAAATTCTTAAGTGCGTCAATTATGAGCCCACCATGCTGTACTATGGTTTTACTGCTCTCTTCGCAGTCCTATAAACATGATTTAGGCTTATTCGGACTAACGATAGGCTACCTAACAACAGATGTATTGACTTGTAAGTTACTGTACACATATCAACACTAACGTTACAATAAAGGGGCTCCACGATATCGCGACACGATTTAACTTAACGTTATTCTTTCTACTAGATGCTTAATATTTCCTACCTTTGTACACTACAATGTTTAATCCTTTAATATAGTTGAAACCCACCCCTTCTCTTACCTTTAAAGAAAGTGACAGTGACACCAACAGCGAAATATTGAAAATAAACGTTCGGTGATATTGACGGAAAAGTCTGGCAATCAAGCGTTAGGCGTGGAAATTTGCTAATGTGAGCCCTGGGATGCACACTACAAAAGACCAACCCTTCTCCCTCCGCAACATTAAGTTACCAATCAAAACACGGTGTACTTGACCAGTTCACGAAACTTTGAGAACAACAAGAAAACCTAGGAAAATTAAAAAAGACCCGCTTTATGTAGCTATTTTAATGACAATTTTGCATTTAATGTGCGAAGAAGTGCTTCTTTACATAAGCGTACGAATAACATGAGTGATGCATACTACTATCCCAGCATGCCTAGCACAGGACTGTGCTGAATTTCTGTGATGCCTAGCCGAGTTGCAATTAGTGACGTCAGAACATTTTGCCGCTTTTTAGTTCGTGCATTAACACGGCACATACTGTGTACTACGGTAATATACAAATGTGGAAATTGGTTGGATATCCATTTCTATTGTTGTGCAGGCGTTTGAATTAGCTCCATGGGTTCACGTATATTATGACACACCGACGCCTACGATGAGCCAGTGGGGCCAGTGGGCCACAACGGCTGTCCCAAACTAGGTGTTCGAATCAACCGATCCGAAAATTACATGAACATATCCGTTATTTTGGCCGAAATGTAGCCATATAGAAGTTTATTCTGCGGTTTGGCCGTAAGGTTTCACAGCTATCTGGCAAACCTGATCAGCATATGGACTACAATATACAGCTAAAGGGGAAAGGTGGAAATTCCCTATTTTTGTATATCATTGTGGTGGTTTATGCCAATATTGTCTACTAAAAATGAATATTTTGAACAAACTATAGGAAAAATGAAGAAACTTCCTCTAAGTATTAGAATTCATAAACAATATTCAGTTTAAAGCTTTGCCAAAGACACACAGCATCCATTTTGCATCAAAGGTTCTCAAAGGGGTACCCCTAATGGAATTTTCGGACAGAAACCTCATATTCAGTTGCAATTCAAAGCATTCTTAAGACCATTGTTACTTTTTATAGGACAACCGACTATGCAAACTTCCATTGCCACGGGTTCGCAATCCTCTGAGCCAGGGGCGTATAGCCAGGTTTTGGTATGGGGGGGGGGGGCAAAGTCAAATTTCTGACCCAATTTTCAGGCACATAGCGGTGACCGCCTTCCTAGGGGAGGGTTTTAATGGGAGGTGTGGGAGGTGACTATTCGGTCATTGCATTCTATTTCGTGGTTGACACCACCCCCACCCCTGCACTAAGCGCACATATTCTTGAGGTGAATTTTCATTACGTCCTCTTCAGCGATTGACCCCTACCCCCCATCCCCCAAGTTCGAGTACATAATTTAGATCGCGTCCCCAAAATTTATGTGGGGGCACTCGATCGATCTGCCCACCTGCCCCCCCCCCTCCCCAACCCACCCCTGTCTACGCCACTGCTCTGAGAAAAGTAAGTTCCAACGAACATTTAATTACTTCAAAGGCAATGACCTCGTTTAGCTTTCCTAATCTTGGATAAACTGAAAAGTCACAATTGAATACTAGCTGGACCATGGATCCCTGCACACCTGAATAAAATCCCCTCGCAACCCAAGCAAACACCTTAGCAACATAAATCATGTGACTTGCATGGGCAAGTATATGGTAGCCAGCCAGCCTGCTCGGTGGGGTCTATTTATTGAGGAATTACGGTGGCAAGAAGTGTTATATTCTTGCAAGTGATGACAAACATACATTAGCTGAATCTCCGATACAGTTTGGAATAGGGGCCGGCAGGATGGGTAGGAGTCAAATCAGTGTTAAGCGGGGTGGATGAAATCATCTTGGCTTATATGTTTCTTCAAAGGTTCATTTTCTTACATTTTCCTATAAAATCTTACTTTTGATTTAATTGTCTTTGAAGTGTGATTGACGTGGATTATTCGATATATCATATGCCTGCATGGATGACATTAAGTTAGGGATCAAATCAATTTGATAGGTTGATGACATTTATTAAGTGATATACTTTTTGCACTGGTAGTACTATAACTAGGAGAGGGGACAAGGAAATAATCTCTGCCATTTAAAGATATATTTATCGTTGTATACAACGATAAATATACTGGGTATGTTAGAGTTAGAGGATGAGACCCTTTGTACATAGGCGTAGGAGCCTCATTTGATTTGGGGGGGCTGTAACGACTTGCCCGAAAAATATAACCAAATTTTTTTCGCGCGCTCCGCGCGCATTCCACATGCTAATGTGCATATCATATAGGCATCCATCAGTTATTACATCGCCTGCCAATAACATAAAATCATTTTCCGTGTTATTACCCTTCCATATTGGTAAGAATTATTGGGGAAGTCGTTACAACAATAATGAAAATAATAATAATATAAGTTTAACCATTGAAAAACACATTGCAAATTCTTCATCTTTCACTAGGTGCCAGTGACGGAGCTAGGGGGTATTGGTCGGGGGGGGGGGGAGAGAATGGTCTGTAGGGGCGCTTTTGACACTATCTAAGCTGAGCGCCCCCACAGGTTGGCGCGGAGCGTACAGAAAGTTTTGGAGTAAAGTTACTCCCTAGATCGCCGGAAATGACCCTTTCCGGGCCTTGCTAATTTGCAGATAAACGAAGAATAAATAGGTGTCATCGCCATTTGTCAGAAAATTGCACCAACAAAATGTGACAAATGTCAATAGGTATTTGAGAGCGCAATAAAAAGAGTCAATAATCGCGAATAAGTAAAAAGTGGTAAAAAGCTGAAAGGGCGCCAGCAGTCCTTTTGAGTCCGTCAGGGGGGCATCCGCCCCCTTTAACTGTATGGACGCTCCGCCACTGGTAGGTGCACGCAAAATTCTCAGCATATTGCCCAAATTTTCAGCAAAAAAAATTGGAAAAAAAATACAAATTATTATTCTTTCAGTAGGTGCCCGAAAAAATTCTCAGCATATTGCCCGAATTTTCACCAAAATATTGAAAAACACATTGCAAATTATTATTCTTTCAGTAGATGCCCGAATAATTCCCAGCATATTGCCGAACTTTCACCCCAAAAAATGAAAAACACATTGCAAATTATTATTCTTCCAGTAGGTGCCCGAAAAATTCTAAGCATATTGCCCGAATTTTTACCAAAAAAATTGGTTGGGGGCTGCAGCCCCCCAGCCCCCCCCCCCCGCCTCCTACGCCTAAGCCTTTGTATCAAACAATAATTACTTGCTATTTCAAACTGTTCGTAATTCAGTTTCGATCTTTTCTTAAATTCATACTAAAGACTAAACGTTATAATCACATTTTTCTTATTTATTTATTAGTTTTCGGTTTTGGTAGAGCTAATAAATTAGAAAAAGGTCGCAAAGAGAAATTAAACGCCCCCACCCTTCAACCCACACACAAATCGCAAAGTTTTCAGGGATGAAACGGGGATGTCAAAATAAAGTTGGCACAAGGAAATTAAAACGCCATGATACTATACCATACTGCATGGCTATTGAAATTACGGTTTGATCTGCTTCTCAGAAGTTTTTCCTCATAAGACATGCACAGCACGAGATCGAGTTCTCTGAATGAGTTAACTTTGATTCAGTGACAGTTTTAGTCAAGGTCCGTGAAGACCGTGATTCTACAGATCTTCAAGTGATTGCCATCTTTAATAGAAACACAACATCTCTATTTAGTTGAATAATATTGAGTATGAGATTGGTCTCGTTAATATACACACGTTTCGTTTACGTAATGGAAATTATAGCGTCTTTGTGCATCTAAGGGTTCTTACCGAAAAAAAGTTTCTCAAAAACGTCAACCAAAACCCCCACCCCTCCACCCCCCTAAAATTCGCAACTTTTCGAGCTCAGACCACAAACACTGGTTATTGTAGGAATATTGACCCTAACTGACCAAGAAAACACACATCGTCCGTATTTAAGGCTACCAGGGTTTTATTTACACCTGTGCAGACCTCACAGATCGTGTACATGGAATATGTGATTGTTGTGTACATCACACAGTTTAGCTTGAAACGTTGTTGCCAAAACGTAACTGTACTGAATTTAGAAGGCTAACTAACACTCACAGTAACACTACTAGAAGTGACTGCTCTCATCAATGTCAACCACCGAAAAATTCAAAATGCAGAACTTTTCCTTCAAAACTAGGAAAATGATGAATCAAGCTACGGCAGAGCTATATTATACCACCAACTACGTCGAGGACTATTTCGATTGCATTGAGTCCTTACCAAACGATTTACAAAGGAATGTCTCGCAGATAAGAGAAGTCGATAGCACTTTTCGTTGTAAGTTTGCAGTAGCCTAACGTTACCGTGTTATGCTAACGTTAACACCAACGCAGGCTTAGGCCAAACTAATGAGTAGCCGAGCGTAGGCCAACTGATAATGTAACTTTATAAGTGAATAAGTGTTACTGTTAGACAAGGCCTATTTAATAACATAGTGCCCACAAAGTACATCGTACGAAGCCTAGGCTATGTATCCTAAAGTTTAGCCAAAGCACTGAAACAGACTCGCCAATTCAATAAAATTGACTTCGGCGAGTTTGGTGAACTTTACGACAGTCACAAAGTCACCACTAGGCTACACACTATGCTTTAAGTGTCAAACACTGAATCAGGCTTTGTCTGAGAAACCCCGTTCTTTGCTTAGTATGGCTAATGAGAAAAACTGTGAAGCAGATCACACCTTGCTGTAAAACACGGGTAGCCTATTCAGTATCATGCCAAATTTTGTTGTCGTCCCTGTTTTGTCCTCAATTGAAGCTTCTGTGGCGTGAGGGGGGGGGGGGTAGGGTCACTCTGGCTACCAGGGTGTAATTTATCCAGCATGGTATGGTAAAATACTATGCCAAATTGCAAAACAAGTGCAAAGATGCATGTACTAGCTGTTTTTGTATTGCTCAAGAATTATACTATTTTATAATAGACATAGTTTCAAAACTGCTGCACAAAATTTGAACATTAAATTATATCCTGGCAATACCACTGCACATAGAAGATTAATGAAGGTACAATTTGCATCTCCTTGAATCTAATGGACAAATTGGTGGCATATTTTGAGCCAAAATGCTGTTTGATGCTTTACTGAATGTAATGTAATTAAGGTAATATATTGAAACAGAAATCATTGCTAATTGCTTTATTATTTCATGTTTGTATTTGTTTATGCCACTTGTGGTATTTATTTCTAAGGGTATTTATTTAAATATTTTTGCAACTGCTCAATTGTGATAAATAAATTTATAGTGAAAGTTTTATTTGACTTCTGCTTTTTAAGAGCCAAATAACAAATAGGATTAAACTGTTATTATATTGCTGAAGTGCTCAGCAACTCAATTTTCCCTCCCTCCATACAGAGTAGTTTACAGCGTTTGGCTCCTGTTTGAAAAATGATTTAAATTGTATTTGAATTATGAAACTACATGGTTCTTGATATGATCAATAATGCCTTTAAAATAATTTAATGTCAATCCCTATATCCCATGATTCCTTATTCCTGTACCTGATATCATCCAATCATGCAGTTTGTATTTGTAGAGCTAAACCAAATTCATGGCAGACTTGTTCTTAACAAAAGACCAAGAATGTGTTTATGACCTCCCGAACTTTCTTTTCAGCAATTTTGAAGCAGACTCGACAGTACTATGAGGAACTCACGACGAAAGAGTTGGATCCGCAGAGCAAGAAGAGAGTATTACTTCAACTTCATCGATCCCTCCTGAGGAGTCAGGAACTTGGAGACGAGAAACTAAACTTGGCCTCCCAGATCGTTGAAGTCGTGGAGAATAGATTGAGACAAATTGACGTCCACAAGGGTCATGTGGAAATGGCCGAGAAGCCGAAGCCTGTCCTGGAATCGAACAAAGACAAGAGCCACAAAGCCAAACGAGAAGTTGAAAACGGGGCAGACAGGTCGAGCAAACGTCCCCGAAGACATCGCAACGACAATGAGAAAGAGAAGGAGAAGGAGAAAGAGAAGGAGAAGGAGAAGCAGAAGGTGCCCGTAACGACCACAAGTACCGAGAACATAAAGTCCAAGAAGAAGAAACGCTCCAAGAAAATAGAGAGAGATCCGTCACCGATAAATGTTCCCATCGACCCTAACGAACCAACGTACTGTCTGTGCAACCAAGTCTCCTATGGAGAAATGGTGGGATGTGACTACAAAGACTGCCTGTTAGAATGGTTCCATTTCGGTTGTGTCGGACTCAACCACAAACCGAAAGGGAAATGGTATTGTCCTAGTTGCGCACCTTTAGTTAAGAAGAAATAAACACTTCAAATAGTTTTTCTATTTGAATAGCAAAAATGGAAGGCATTTTACAACGCCTGGAAATATCGTTGATGCAATCTCATGGTATGGCTTCTTGCTTGATAGTAGCCCCAAAGTTTTGAAGAAGTTCAATGTTTTTGAGAGTTAGGCTAGGGCCAATCTGTCATACATGCCAGGAGATGCTACTGTATAGGCAGGGTACAGTCAAAGGTGGTAGGCACTACTGTCACTGATAGTGTGCCACCTTTCGTTTTTGGGATAGAGAAGGTCACCCATCTTCTTCTTAATCACAACTCAGAGTACTTAAGAATCAGCTCTGAGGTGTAACAAGGGTGATTCAACACCATTTTAGCATTGTGTGTAGGCATGCTAAGATCATCAGTGGTTTGAAGAGCTTTTCTATTGACATGGTCTCCTTAATAATGTTTGCTACAAGATCAACATCTGATGAGTGTACTCCATGCAAGCTATCTTTACTCACTGCCACTGATCAGACACAGTATACCCTATCATGGCTGATGGTCATGTCATGAAAGACACATACAAAGCTATGCAGTTCATAAGCGAAGTTCTGCAAGAAAGTTCCAAAAAAGAAACATTAATGTACGGTATGACAAAGGTAGATCCGTTTTCAATTAAGTTGCATATTGATAATGTTGAAGAATCGCCACTCACAGTTTGTAAACAAGCAGTGCTGGAGTGGTTATCGGTTCAAAATTTTGTACTTGAATTGCCCATCTTATGCAAAGGAAGCAATATTTGGGAAAATGTCTGTGCCATTGTGTTGAGAGATGCCATCACAGAAAGATTTTATTCAGTTAATAGAATTGGTAAATTTTGGTTTACACATTTGGTGTTTACTAAGCCATCATCTGTGTGACCTTTACTTGTTATGATCTAGTGTTTTTTTGGCTTTTCCTTTCACAATTAGTTGAGGAAGATACTTATCCGATTCACCGTCCATTTGTGACCTTTATCTCATTGACAGAAAGAGAAGCATGTGACCAATTTCAAGATAGTGTCATTAATCTGGTGTGCACATTTTAGCATATAACAGTGACTAAGTATGTAAGTTCAAGTCACCCTACAGTTGTTGCCCATAAATCCAATATCTTGCTGGAAGCTACTTGAAGTTTTGGTGGCAGTAGTAGTCACTATGTGTGAATGTTTGATAAGATGAATGTCATCTTGAAAAGTTTGGCTTTGATTGTCAATCATAGAGTGATTAAATTAATATTTATTTTTGTTACTGAGTAACAAGCCTCTATTCTGATCAGGCTACAACTGTAAAGGCTGATGCAGTAGGCACTCTGTGCTCCCATCATGACGGTATTTACAGTGTACACCTCTGACTAGGCAGCAACGTCATCTGTCAAGGCAAAGGAACTTACAAAAAATCTGTTTCTTACAATGTAATCCTAAGAGATATCTGAAGGAAAATTAAGATTGAATCTCTCAAAATATTGTTAAGAAGTTGTTTGTATTAGGCAACCTAGATATCTTGAGACACTAAATCGTCTCCCTCCCCCCCCCCTCTTTGACCCCTATTCACACCAAGGTAGCTCATAGTAAACAAACTTGAAAAATTTTCATGAATGGTTATGAAAAGGCAAAAAAGTGTTGATGCAAATTTATCTTGGCAAACGTACTGTATGTGTTTTTAATTTTTTTTTCAAAATCAGCATTTTCACATATTTTTAAATATGTTTCCCATTATGTACATGCTAACTTTTGAAAATATTAAGCCATTTCTACAATGGTTGCTGTAAATAAATGTACAAATCACCAAATGGAAACATGACTGTTCAATGAACTAATTTCTAAGGATTTTGTGAGGACAATTAATGTAAGCTGTGAACACCAAAGGGCTTTTATACTTGTTAGATCTTCATGTGCACCAAGTATGAACTTGATACAAGCTATATTTTGGGGGTTTTTGTGTTTGTGTTTTTGAGGTTATTGCAAGTTTTCAGACATTGACCTCTGTGAAATTTGAATGTATTTTGATGGAAGAAAACAAGTTTTTCATACTTTTATAACATGGTCCGCATATCAAGTATGAAGTAAATTCCAGCTTTGCTCTAGCAGAAGTTTCAGACCTTCCCTAATCTGCCCTACGTGACCTTTGACCACAACAGGATTCTTTCACAACAGGTGAATCCGCATATGAAGCTCATCTTGGAGTTATTGTGGTTACAAAGTTTCCAAACCTTGACATTAGTTCATCTGAATGGCCCAATGCCTCCACAGGAAAACAGGTGCATCCAAGAAGTAATAATCTGTTTTTTATATGTTTTTAATCAACTGTCTTCCTTAACAAAGTTAACATGAATACTTGATAATGTGAAATCACCCTTTCGATTCCAATGGAAAATGCACAGTACTTTTTTTGCTTGCCAGATGGCCGATGGCATCGAATGGTCGGGGATCATCGGGTTTGCTCCAAAATGTTAATATGACAAATACACAATATACAAAGCAGGTTACGAAAAAAGTCTCATGCCCTTGACTGACCAAAAAAATGTGACAAATTCTTTTCTTTCTTTTTGACAAGGTTGATCTCATGCCTTGAAGAACTACAGGTGGAAAGAGAACGAAACACGACATATGAGCTTTTATATCCTTTGTTTTCCGCCAAACTGACAGCTTATTTAAGGTTAATGACTGCTGTGATCAAATAAAGACCACAAGCAAGCCCAATGGTATATATAATTTAGAGAGAATTGACCAGAATTTGATACTGAACAATGGTACCTTACAAACATTTGTTGAAAACCTTTATCCCAAATTTCCCAAGTAGGCCAACAAAGGAACAAACTTTGCCCAATTTTTTTAATATAATATTAAATAGTTCATCAAACTCCAATTGAGTTGTTTACTGTCTCTGTACTTGTGAGCAACAAGCATACCTATCTCCACACAACCAAAGTACTCCTGCTGTGGCCTAGTGAACAATTTATACTCATTAACCATTTAGTTATTGCACCAGCTTTGGTCTACTACTGCACGTTTACCATCTCAAGAGTTTTCAACTGTTTGAGTGGTGCCAGTCATTCCATCCAACCTATCCTTCATGGTTTCAACACAGTATGTTTAAAAAATGTAAGTCAGATGGTGTGGGGGTTGGGGGGGGGCTACCCCTGCAGACCAGTGTATTTACAACTAGCCATCTAAGAACATGAAATAAAAAGGTTTAAAGCAAGAGGGGAAAAAAAGAAGAAACAGAGATTTAACTGTATACATGCCATGATTTCACCATTGTTATGATTGAATCTCTTACCCATCACCATTCACCTGTAAGATTCCACTCAATAGTTATCACATAACATAGCTCGTGACAAGAATAACTCATCCATCTCCCCGCAATGAAAAGGGTTTACTCCTTTTTTATGTTACAAAACAATAAGAAATGAAGTAATGGTTTAACAATAAATATTTTTATGTTGAGGTACATATAGACAAATGTCGTAGAAGCTATTAGATGCTATATGAAGTTGGTGTAGTTAAAATTGGTATGGACATAAAACTCATATTCTAAAATTAGCAGGTAATTCCAGTCCAAGCTAGACAACATCTTGTCACCAAGATACTTTCACAGTTAGTATCAAACATGTACCAAAAGGCAATTAAGAAACTCAGGAAGTTTTGGACTAGTCAAGAGTTGCATTGTTGGTATTCAATTAGCACTGAAAATGTCAAAGCAAACAGCTGAAAAAAAGAGCAAAGAGCAGAAAAAGATTCAGATATTGACCATATCAGTCAGACTTATTGCAGTGTTTCTCAAGACATGACAGCTAAAGGTCTAGCTATTCAGAGAGTGGGGAAAAAAAGAGACCAGAACTTCTCCCTCCCCAAGATGTTCAGTCTGAAACTCTGAGTATCAACAAGCATCACTCAAAGAAAACATTTCAATTTCTTGTTATTATATCTCACAATCTGCTACAATTTGCAAATTCTTGAAAAAGAGAGAACAGAGAAGACCAAAGGAGTGAGTACCATGTAACTGATGTTCCATGATGTTCCATGATGTACAATGTAACTGATGTACCATGATCTACCATGTACCATGCTGTACCATGATATACCATGTACCATGATGTACCATGGTGTACCATGTAACTGATGTACCATGTACCATGATGAACCATGGTGTACCATGATGTACCAAAAGGTACCAGGTACCACGATGTACTATGATGTACCATAAGGTACCAGGTACCATGATGTACTATAATGTACCATGTACCATAAGGTACCATGATGTACAATGATGTACCATGTACCCGGTGTACCATGATGTACCATGCACCATGATGTACCATGGTGTACCATGTAACTGATGTACCATGATGTACCATGTAACTGATAGTAATGGACATATTCCAACACAGCCAACATGTACCCTCTGATGGACTAATAGTCCTGTCATTCATGCACATTTACCAGTATTACAACAGTGCCATAATGACACCAAGGAAGCATCATGATCATCTGAGCTTCCAAACAAACATACCTAGATCTCTTGTCATATTTCTCGCCAAACATGATTTGTAAGTTCTGACTGAACCAGAATGATATCTAACTGAAGCCAATGAGTTATGTTTTGCTACTGAGATCACGTCTAAATAGAAGGATTCTACTGGAATGATTTTTGTCTTTTTTTAATTTTTTATAAACATCTTGCCCTCGAGGCATAGCTAGGTAGCGAACACCTTTTAATTTTAATTTTTTTATTATTTATTAGAAGTTATATTTTGAAGTCAAAAGTCATTAGATGTAGCAAACAATGTAACAAAAAAATATATAACTAGGCAAGTCATAAAGCCACCAAAGAAAAAAAGTGAAGAAAAGAGATGGCAAAAGAAATACGAGATATACCGACACAAACCCAAGACTTAAATAAATGGAAGCTATGTAGATTTGAGTAATATATAGAGACAAAACTAGTAGCTTAATATTACTCTTGTCTCTTCACAAAGTTCTGTAACCAAAATTTAGTTCAACTGACATAAGAGAAGGAACTATAAAACCAACCTTCCTTCCCATTCAAAAAGTCAGCTTAATGTAATCTTTGAAACCATCCATTATAAACATTGCACATTAATATTAGATAAGCTGTCTCCAAAATAAAACTGAGACTAATCTACCCACCATTAGAAATAATCAGCCAATACACTCTACGAATACCATTATTACTTGAATTTGTTCCATTTTTCCATTTAAATTTGAAATAAAATTTGCTGATTGTCACAACAAAAGCTGAGTGAGCCACTACAACAATTTGCTTTAAAGCCTTCAACACATCCTACATTTGGTTAAATTTGATGCGACCTATTAAGATCTATTGTTTGGGCCAGGGGTGAAGCTAGACTTTCATTTCTGCAGGGGGGGGGGGGTGATGGCATATTCATGGGGCTAGGAGAGGGTTCAGGTCAGAAGGACCCAACGGTGCTGAAGGTACCACAAGAGCGCGAAACTTTACCTCATGAGCTATACAGGTGAGGAAACGTTACTTACAAGACCCCTTTTTCAGGTAAGCGTTGCCTTATTGTCAGTTCAAGCAAGTGTTGTCCTAGTCATATTCTAACCAGTAAAGGCTGATACCATTATTATTTAGTCATTCCCTAATAACAATAAACTCTTATTAGTTTTATATCACTATAGGTGATAGCTGATAATTAAGGAGTTTCAAATAATAAGCCAACACTAGGGTTACAATGTTCCTTCGGTTGACGGACCAACTAAGTTAAGCCACAACATCTATAGACAGTATACTGTATGATACCAAGGTACGCAAATAGCTACATTAACGTACCAAGGTACGCAAATAGCTACATTAATGTACCAAGGTACGCAAATAGCTACATTAACGTACCAAGGTACGCAAACAGCTACATTAATGTACCAAGGTAGGCAAATAGCTACATTTATGTACCAAGGTACGCAAACAGCTACATTAATGTACCAAGGTACGCAAATAGCTACATTAATGTACCAAGGTACGCAAATAGCTACATTAATGTACCAAGGTACGCAAATAGCTACATTAATGTACCAAGGTACGCAAATAGCTACATTAATGTACCAAGGTACGCAAATAGCTACATTAATGTACCAAGGTACGCAAATAGCTACATTAATGTACCAAGGTACGCAAGTAGCTACATTAATGTATCAGTGCCTTCTGCCTAACTAGCTGGTATAAAATAACAGAAGAAATCTAGGGATTTTCTCCCTCAGATAGAGACAGTCCTGTATAAGTTGGTCATATCAAAGATTATTTGAATGACAAAAAGTTACAGATATATTGCTGAGAATATTCTTGCTTTTTATGGGGTAATCTCGGTTAGAATCTCACACAATATAGATACCAAGAGCTGAAGTTCCCATCTCACTGCAGTTATTCGAATACAAAATGACTCACCGAGTTGGTACTGATGATAATACCTAGTAGGAAAAACATACTTCCATTAGCTCCCCCCCTCCCACCCCCCTTTCCCCTGATACAATGAACAGCCAAAATGCAAATAAGTCTTTGAAGAGTATAGTACATCTAATACTTGATATAAATTAATTTGAAACAGTCAAGACCAAAACCAACTACTTATGACGACGATAGCTTCCCTCACTCGACATTGACATCTCACTTCAAACTGTCTTGTAGAATTGGCAGCAAAGAAGACCTTGAAGTGAGTTTTATCTTAAAAACAAATTCACAAAAGTAAAAATGTAACAAGCATATTGCTTCTCAATGTTGAAATAAAAGAAAGATGAAATGTGGACTAACCGAAGGAAAGAAAAAAAACACTGATGTATCACAAAGTACCGTCGCTTGTCAACAAGTCCACTTACCAAACAGTTGTACAGACTTAATGTAAGGAAATGACATACCCTTAATTGTATTACAAGCATAAATTTACAATACGAAAGCTTTTAAAAACATGACAGAGGTAACATACACCCCTCTCCTCTTTCAAATCTGACAAAGACGTGTTTCAGCCTGCTTCTGTCACCAGACAGATACTGACCTAATTTGAGATATTGAGCTTCTTCATTGTTGTTGGAAAATTAAATGAAGCTTGACGACAATTTCCATCCCATTCCTTTGGGAAGAGAAACATTTCCAAGGATGTTGGGCTCTGCGCCTTGAACTGAAATTATCATTTGGACTGGCTTCACATATTAGTCCACACTGTGAAGAAACATTGTCCAATATACAGCAAGAAGACAACATCCAACTGTTGTGACTGGCCGTAGGAGTCAACTGACTTGGAACAAACTCCATATGTAGAGCAATCCAGCCAGACATTCCACATAACACTAGACTATAGCTTTAACCTATAGAAAATGTCATAAATAGTAATATCCCTCTGACCACTGAGAATTTAAAATGAATTTTGACCTATTATTAATGGCCAGTTCCTAATAACACGCTAGGAATTTGATGATTGCTACCAACTTTGGTCACAATTGGTTTAAATTCTTACAAAGATCAGGTCATATGTAGCACATCACCACTATAGAAAACAAAGTCAGATGGAATACCATGTAGTCCTCACATATACCAACATAGACAACTAGGGCAGCTGTATTACCAGTCCTCACATATACCACTATAGACAACAAGGTCAGATGGAATACCAAAGTCCTCACATATACCACTATAGACAACAAGGTCAGATGGAATACCAAAGTCCTCACATATACCACTATAGACAACCGGGTCAGATGTAATACCAAAGTCCTCACATATACCACTATAGACAACAAGGTCAGATGGAATACCAGTCCTCACATATACCACTATAGACAACAAGGTCAGATGCAGTACCACAGTCCTCACATATACCACTATAGACAACAAGGTCAGATGCAGTACCACAGTCCTCACATATACCACTATAGACAACCGGGTCAGATGGAATACCATAGTCTTTACATATACCACTATAGACAACAAGGTCAGATGGAAGTACCACAGTCCTCACATATACCAATATAGACAACAAGGTCAGATGCAGTACCAAAGTCCTCACATATACCACTATAGACAACAAGGTCAGATGCAGTACCACAGTCCTCACATATACCACTATAGACAACCGGGTCAGATGGAATACCATAGTCTTTACATATACCACTATAGACAACAAGGTCAGATGCAGTACCACAGTCCTCACATATACCACTATAGACAACAAGGTCAGATGCAGTACCACAGTCCTCACATATACCACTATAGACAACAAGGTCAGATGCAGTACCACAGTCCTCACATATACCACTATAGACAACCGGGTCAGATGGAATACCATAGTCTTTACATATACCACTATAGACAACAAGGTCAGATGCAGTACCACAGTCCTCACATATACCACTATAGACAACAAGGTCAGATGCAGTACCACAGTCCTCACATATACCACTATAGACAACAAGGTCAGATGCAGTACCACAGTCCTCACATATACCACTATAGACAACCGGGTCAGATGGAATACCATAGTCTTTACATATACCACTATAGACAACAAGGTCAGATGCAGTACCACAGTCCTCACATATACCACTATAGACAACCGGGTCAGATGGAATACCATAGTCTTTACATATACCACTATAGACAACAAGGTCAGATGCAGTACCACAGTCCTCACATATACCACTATAGACAACCGGGTCAGATGGAATACCATAGTCTTTACATATACCACTATAGACAACAAGGTCAGATGCAGTACCACAGTCCTCACATATACCAATATAGACAACAAGGTCAGATGCAGTACCACAGTCCTCACATATACCACTATAGACAACAAGGTCAGATGCAGTACCACAGTCCTCACATATACCACTATAGACAACCGGGTCAGATGGAATACCATAGTCTTCACATATACCACTATAGACAACAAGGTCAGATGCAGTACCACAGTCCTCACATATACCACTATAGACAACCGGGTCAGATGGAATACCATAGTCTTTACATATACCACTATAGACAACAAGGTCAGATGCAGTACCACAGTCCTCACATATACCACTATAGACAACAAGGTCAGATGCAGTACCAAAGTCCTCACATATACCACTATAGACAACAAGGTCAGATGCAGTACCACAGTCCTCACATATACCACTATAGACAACCGGGTCAGATGTAGTACCATAGTCCTCACATATACCACTATAGACAACAAGGTCAGATGCAGTACCAAAGTCCTCACATATACCACTATAGACAACAAGGTCAGATGCAGTACCAATGTCCTCACATATACCACTATAGACAACAAGGTCAAATGTAGTACCACAGTCCTCACATATACCACTATAGACAACCGGGTCAGATGGAATACCATAGTCTTTACATATACCACTATAGACAACAAGGTCAGATGCAGTACCACAGTCCTCACATATACCAATATAGACAACAAGGTCAGATGCAGTACCAAAGTCCTCACATCACCATAATAGACAAGAAGGTCAGGTGTAGTACCATAGTCCTCACATCACCATAATAGACAACAAGGTCAGATGTAGTACCATAGAGAGAGAGATAAAACTGTAAACAAACTGCTTATCTACTGCAATCAGCCCAGGTAGGTACATGTGTAAAACGTTAAAGGGACTGATGTTTGATCATGACAGGATCTTTTTCAGAAAAGGGTTATTTTCTCTCAGTAGGGATAATTTATTTTAATTATTTGAGAATTTGTAACTTCTCAAATGCCTCTCTTTTATAATTAGTATCTTGTGAATAAATCTCCGACTTCTGACACACACACAACAATCTTCATGCACCAATTGTTTTGTCTTCTAAATAGTAATGTTTCATGCTTCAACATAACTATTTAACAGACAAAAGTATCAAATCTCCTCCAATCAAGCTATTCTCAGTTCCAATATTAACTTCACATTTTTAAATAATTTTTTGAGTCATCATCTTCCAATACCGAAATGTTCACACAAGACAATGTTTAGGGCTTTTTCACATTAAAAAGAGAAATCTCCTGCTACTACATGCAAATCCTAAACATTTGAGTATGTGTCACAGAGTTTTTGGTCTTTCTTGCAGTTTGCTTGCAGCTGTGTCGCTACGATAATACAGAGTAATTCGACATTGGCAACTTGCACACTTGACTTTGTCATCAATTAGACAGAGCATAAAAGAAAGAGAAAAATAACTTGTGATGGCTTCATGCAAGAGAGAACTGTATTGATCAGTGATTCTGCTCCAGGAATGATGGCTTATTCTCTCCAGGAACCTTGGGACGAATGTTAAATTGTTTCAAGGTCGCCTCGAGGGCCTTCTGGTTACCGGAGAAGTACGCTGCTATGGCATTGTGGAACAACAGAAGCTGCTTATGCATCACCTTCACCTGAAATAAGAGAAGAGATGTTAAGTAAGACGATATTAGCAGATAAAACTACCAAAAGCAACAACAGAAACAGTAGCATAGTCAGCAGGTATGGGGACATGGATGGGTAGAGGAACCATCACTTCATGGGAGGGGACATGGATGGGTAGAGGAACCATCACTAAACAGGATGGGGACATGGATGGGTAGAGGAACCATCACTTCATGGGAGGGGACATGGATGGGTAGAGGAACCATCACTAAACGGGATGGTGACATGGATGGGTAGAGGAACCATCACTTCATGGGAGGGGACATGGATGGGTAGAGGAACCATCACTAAACAGGATGGTGACATGGATGGGTAGAGGAACCATCACTAAACGGGATGGGGACATGGATGGGTAGAGGAACCATCACTTGGATGGGGACATGGATGGGTAGAGGAACCATCACTAAACAGGATGGGGACATGGATGGGTAGAGAAACCGTCACTTCATGGGAGGGGACATGGATGGGTAGAGGAACCATCACTAAACAGGATGGGGACATGGATGGGTAGAGAAACCGTCACTTCATGGGAGGGGACATGGATGGGTAGAGGAACCATCACTAAACGGGATGGTGACATGGATGGGTAGAGGAACCATCACTAAACGGGATGGGGACATGGATGGGTAGAGGAACCATCACTTGGATGGGGACATGGATGGGTAGAGGAACCATCACTTCATGGGAGGGGACATGGATGGGTAGAGGAACCATAACTTCATGGGAGGGGACATGGATGGGTAGAGGAACCATCACTAAATGGGATGCGGACATGGATGGGCATAGGAACCATCACTAAACGGGATGGGGATATGTATGGGTAGAGGAACCATTACTAAACAGGATGGTGACATGGATGGGTAGAGGAACTGTCACCAAGCGGGATGGGACATGGATGGGTAGAGGAACCATCACTAAACGGGATGGGGACATAGATGGGTAGAGGAACCATCACTTGGATGGGGACATGGATGGGTAGAGGAACCGTAACTTCATGGGATGGGGACATGGATGGGTAGAGGAACCATCACTAAACTGGATGGGGACATGGATGGGTAGAGGAACCATCACTAAACGTGGATGGTGACATGGATGGGTAGAGGAACCATCACTAAACATGGATGGTGACATGGATGGGTAGAGGAACCATCACTAAACGGAATGGGGACATGGATGGGTAGAGGAACCATCACTAAACGGGATGGGGACATGGATGGGTAGAGGAACCATCACTAAACGTGGACGGTGACATGGATGGGTAGAGGAACCATCACTAAACATGGATGGTGACATGGATGGGTAGAGGAACCATCACTAAACGGAATGGGGACATGGATGGGTAGAGGAACCATCACTAAACATGGATGGTGACATGGATGGGTAGAGGAACCATCACTAAACGGAATGGGGACATGGATGGGTAGAGGAACCATCACTAAACGGGATGGGGACATGGATGGGTAGAGGAACCATCACTTTCACAGGGTGTGGGACATAGATGATATGGGAAAGTTAAATCACAGGTTTGGGTGGGGTGACATGGATGATATAGGAACAGTGACTTCCCAGGATGGGGTGTGGATGAGTAAGGGCAAACATAACTTCCCACTTGAGGATGTGGATGGGTAGGGGAACAGTCATTTCACAAGGTGGGGAAGTGGATGTGTTCGGGTAAATGTCAGTTTAGAGGGTGGGATGTGGATGGATGGGGTATAGTCACTTCCAAGGATGGGCATGTGGATTTATAGAGGATCAGTGATTTACCAGAATAAGGGGACATGGATGGGTAAGGCACTTTATTACTACAATGTTGCAGCAGATTAGTATGATCATAGTTTGTGTTTCAATGCATGCTTGTACAAAGAAAATAACTTGAAGAAATGATTAGCTACCCTCTGCTAAACAATGACATAAAACTTCACAAAAACAAAGCATACATGTAAAGTTACCGAGAGCGAGAAGTTCATTTATAAGTGATTGTGAAACATATACCTAAGATTATTCCCTAATTTGTTTCTGATTTGTTCCAGACTGTATCATGGCAAATTTCATTCAGCTGACGGCTTACCTTATTTTCGTCCAAGAATTTGAGTTTGACGGCTACGTCCTGTCGTAATTTGTCAAACTTTTGTTTTTGCCGTTCGTACTTGAGTTGTGACTCGTGTAACTTGGCCTGTGTTGTGGCATCCTTTGGTCCTAACTGCAAGCTTTCCATGTCAGCCCTATAGGCATCATACTCAATCCTATGGATGGGAAAAAAAACCAATCTCAGTTCGTCGAGTACAGAAAACTTAACACAGGCGTTAAAGTACTGGACAATGCATGGACAGTGAATGTACAAACATTTTACAATGACTGATTCTTGGGATAGAGAGCTCATAATAGTTCTATATTTTAATTTCTACTGATCTCAAATCTCACCGATGACCCTCACCAAACACAATAGGAAACTTACAAGTGCTTATTATTGGCAAGCCACATACCCAGTATGACATTTATCAACATTACTGTTTGTACTTTAAACATACCTTGTATTCCTGAGGCTGTGAAGGGTTAAGTTTAGTGTAACAAAACATGATAAAAAAAAAATTCGCAATTTTTTTCCCTTTTTCTGGGATCAAAGAAAAGCTCACATTAGCCTTCTTTCACGAAATTGAAAACTGAGTGGCCCTCTGACCGAAGTCAATAACCAATTGTTGATGAATTTAAGCAGCTCAGAGCAGGTCCACATTAACGAAAGAACTAAGCAAAGGGCATAAAGGAAGTTACTAATCTGCCTATTGTAGTTGTGGGTTACCTCTCAAGTAGAGCCTCCTACTTTTGAATAAAGCTCAGAGCTCTCAGACGAGCTACCTTATTATCCACACCAACACTAGGAATATCCATAGGAAATATCCACAGGAAATATCCACAAGAAATATCCACAGGAAATGTTCTTGTTGTGAAGGATATACACATAGGAAGTGTGCTCTTTTGATCATAAAGTGCACCTTTTTTTTTATATAACAATATATCCCTGTTGTACAGCATTTCCACTACTGTTAATTATATGAACCCAGCATTACATATTTCCCACTGTAGTGAAGAATATTCTTACAAAACATCATCCTTACCTTGCTGATTCATACAGCTTGACTGTTATCAGTGAATCCTCCATTGTCTTATTGCACAGGGTGTTCACGCTGGACGTGAAGAAATTGAGGGCGCTGAGTAGGATCTCCCCGTTACCGCATAACGACTTCTGTGTGTCTGCATTGTAGCTGAATTCCTCTTGAAGTTCTGGAGACTTTGCAGCCAGTTCTCCAAATGCATCTCCCAGGGACCGCTGAGTCTGCACCACCAGATAGTATTGACTAGTCAGGGTTTTGGCTAGCTTTAAGATGTGTGAGTACTTCCTCTGTGTGTCTCGTAGAACCTCAATCTGCGCTTCTAGCTGAAGGTCAACTGTCCGAGATGCTTTTCCAAGCCTTTCCTGAGGTAGACATGAAAGATGGATGCAAATGTACAGTTTTAACCCCCCAAAGAACAAGAAAGCCAGAAGGCTTTGTGATTCCTTGCCTTAAAATTTTATACTGTCACCTGATTGACAGAGCAACTGATTTAATTGTAACATACGTCAGAACCAGAAGATCACAGAGGTTTGGTTCTATTGACAATTACAGAGGTATTTGATACACACACTTGTGGACGCCGACCAAATGAATTGTTTACAAGGATTGCACACATAAATCCTATGCCCATATTCATTAATGGAATTCTTCATATGTGAAAAATATAACATAGATGCCCTCTAAAACCATGGACATTTCATTTCCCTAAATTGAGCTTACAAATCAATTCTGCCACCAGCCCCTTTAACAACTGTTAAGAATGAATAAAAAAAACATGATTTTATTTAGTTCATTGCGAAATATTTTGACAACTTTCCAACAAGTCCACATTCCCTAAAATTAACGAACACCACAGACAAATGAGCCACCTCTGAGGCCATAGATTCAAACTAAGTGAAAGGTGTGTGTACGTCCCCAAATGCACAAGCATCTTTTCTCTGACACAAATAATAATCATAATAATACATAGTTTTTATATAGTGCCAAACCAACTATGAAATAATTTTCGTAGCGCTTAACAAATAATAACAATTATAACATATATGCTTGGGTGAAAAGATACGTTTTGAGGGCTGATTTGAAACTGTTCACAGTATTGCACATTTTTACATGTTCTGGAAGTGAGTTTCACAGGCACGGTGCACTGGATGTGAACGTTCTCAAGCCGTAAGTCTGTGTTTTTACTCTAGGGATGAGTAACATCAGCGATGAATTAGAGCGAAGTGAGCGTGCGGATGATGGTCGTAGCTGAAACAAGTTGGTGAGGTAGCTGGGTCCTACATTGTGCATACATTTGAACACCATCAGAAATAGTTTGTAGTTGAAATACTGTAGTTGTATGCAATATTGAACAGATATCATTGTCTATGGTATGTAGTGCCCAAGATTATAAATCAGACCTAATTGTGCATCATTTTATACCTTCACCTATTATACAAAAGCAGCAGCAACTCAATGTAAGGGACATCTATGTACCAAATCTGTTTAGCTACTCAACGCAAGTTATCACCTTTACAACACACTCACATACTGTACATGTGCCTTCACATTTGCACCGATTTCTCTCATCTTTGGCAAAGAATAAAACAATATTTGATCTAATTTCGTTGACACGCCCTGCCATTTACTTAACACAATGACAACAGTAACCAGAGAGCCAGTTGAGTTTGTGATTCCTTGCCACATTTTGTATGAGAGCACTTCAAATAAGATTCTGACTTCAAATGATCAGGGAATCTAAAAGTAGGATCCCATCAGCTTTGGTTGGTGATAATGGTAGCCCAAGGACAGTTTCATAGCACCTGTTACAAATTGGCAAACATTGCTGCATCTTCTGTACTCATAGACACATGTATAAATACACTATTGCACTTGTGTCCAGGTGGCCTTGCTTTTAGTTCGTATATGTATCATTTGTACATAGCTTAACATGACAGTGCTCACTTCATAATGTTAACGCCTCTTTGCCATATTTTTATCACAAAATAATTGTGAAAGTTTCTGATGATAACAGATCGAAGCCATCGTATTAGTTTAAAGTAGGATGCTCCATTTTAGACATTGACGGTCATATCCCCTGCCTAATTGATATGCATGCAACTACTTGTTTGCAATTCATTTTGGAAATTTGCTCCTGCCCCTCACTTCTGTCTAATTATGGTACCTTAATTTCTGTCCTAACATTAACAAGTGTCATCGTACTGGAAGCTTGCCAAATGTTTGCACTTCTTCTGACCATGTGTTTCAGTCAGTTGTTTCTACTGTGTCCACTACAGTACCTTATCCACTTAACATCACATTCCGGCTGAAAATGTTTTTACAAATTGTAAACTTGTGTTAAGTTAGAGTATCAATGATGCTATATAGCTCAAGTCCTATACAATGTAATTACCACTTAACACATATATATTGAAGATGAAACTTGAGCCAGGACGACATTTGTACAGAACACAGATGGTATCAGCTAAATTTGGACAAATTCTTTTACTAGGTGGGGTGTGATGCTTGGGCTGACCAGGGTGACCCATCTGATCATATACTGTACCTAGCAATCAACCACATCATCACTGACCCATCATATTCTCATCACTGTGACCAGGTTTCAATCACATCACAAAGAAAGCCTGAAAATCTGATTTTTACATGATTATTTCTGTTTTGACACCACATGACCTTTGACCAATATTATAACTCATCATCTGCTGATCATGGGTGATCAGAATGAAACAAGTAATAAGTACAGTACAAGTTCAAACTATATTGGTTAAGTACAGTACTACGTGTGACTAGTGGTAATTACAGTACTAGGTGTTACTAGTGGTAATTACAGTACTAGGTGTGACTAGTGGTAATTACAGTACCAGGTGACTAGTGGTAAGTACATTATGAGTTAAACTATATTGGTTAAGTACAGTACTAGGTGTGACTAGTGGTAATTACATTACTAGGTGTGACTAGTGGTAAGTACAGTAAGAGTTTTAACTATATTGGTAAGTACAGTACGAGGTGTGACTAGTGGTACTTACAGAACCAGGTGTGACTAGTGGTAAGTACTCTACCAGGTGTGACAAGCGGTAACTACTGTAGGAGTTTTAACCACTGGCTAAGTACAGTAGGAGGTGTGACTAGTGGTAAGTACAATACAAGTTTTAACTAAATTGGTTAAGAACAGTACCAGATGTGACTATTGGTAAGTCCAGTATATGTTCCTAAGCTTGGTGTTACAATAAATTCCAAACAGTTTCCTCTGTTTACTATAGTTGGCTACCCTGTACTACAAATCTCTGGCTTACCTGCACCATTTGTCTTGTACACTTATACGTTGACACACTCCAAACCTTCAGACTGTCCAGCTTTGCCTTGGCGATAGCTGACGTCGTTTGTCCGTGGAGTGGACTGCCGTTGCTGCCCTCGCTTCCAAAGCTGTTCCGACTACCAGGATCATAACCCCCTGTTTGATTAGAGGAGGGTGTGACTGGGGCACTGCCACTCTGTGAGGTTGGTCCAGTTCCTCCTACTCTTGCTGCTAAACCATTGATAAGAAAAAGAATATTGTTGGGGAAAAATAAGATATTTCAGAGAGCAATGATAAGTACGATAGTAAGGCCTCATTATTCATTCAATCGCAATGGTATAAACAATCTTTAATGTTACTATTATGTAGTAACTAATCACACAATCATGATGACGTACCTATTAGCCCAAATTTTGAATGTAAAATTCAAGTAAAACCATCCTGTGCTCATGCACAAAGTGCAGAACCAAACAATAATTGGACACATACAAGGGCAGTTGTATTGTCTGCTCTATTCAAGACTGAACAGTAGGCAATATGCTGAGCTTTGAATTTTATGCAAATCACAATGCATAGCACAAATACATACTCAGGGATGTGCGTGCCCATGCTGGGCGGCACTGGGCGGACCCGCCCAGCACTAAAAATTACCGCCCAGCACTGTCTTAAAAATCGTGAATCCCACCCAGCACTATTATCATCTAAAATCCTGACATTCCTAACATTATATTCAACATAAATTGGGCCACATGTATCCTCGTTTACCCCCATTGGGGGGTAAAAGAGAAATTGTTTAATAATATCGTTTAATAAAATGTAAATCGAAAAATGTCACCCCTCCCCTTAGACCCCTCCCCTAGGACGGCGATCAGTATACCCCGCACTCAGGATATCCTGGGCACATCCCTGCATACTGTCTGTTGCAGAGAGCCCTTTGAAGGATGCATTTAACATATATAGCAAAGTACAGTCATCAATTTGATACTTTTTGTGATTAAGCGCTATATAAATCACGTATTTATTTATTTATAATTGCTTCCCTGGCAGTTGAATCAATGACTGTACAAAGTCCAGCCAAAAATGATCAGTGCGTAAGCAAATTTGCTTTTCAATATATTACATATGCATCTAACTATTGATTTAGCTTGAATGTTTGTATTCACCAAGACAGGACACCAAAGCGTTTGTTTAATTTTTGATTTGCTCAATCTCAGCAAAATGAGCCAATGAGGTTATGTTGGGAGGCGATCCAAGTGACCCTAGATGAGTCCTTGCTCCCGCCCCACTTGTTAATGATGATGATGCCAAGGCCTATCTTATCATCTCTCCCTTTTGAAATTTTCTGGATGAAACTTTATAGTTTTAGAGAAGAAGAAGGAACTGTGATGGAGATGAAGAAGCTCCACCAGTTGTTTATGAACGTTGAACCGGAATCTAGTATCCCCCCCCCCCCTGGTCATTACTGCTGATGTGCTGTACTTCAAAAACGTTGACCTCCTGGAATAGTGCTTTCAAATGTCTACTGTGAAAGCCCATTGATCTTTTTGACCAAAAATTATACAGTGATCAATTTGAAAGACTCCTGTAGCCAATCTTCACATGGGTTAATCAGTTACCAAGGCAGCATATACCTCCATGCAATACCACAAAGACAAACATTCTCATGTTCTAATAATAAACAACTACAAGTAAAGTACATAAAGAAACTACCATTACATGCAAACACCATGGAAAAATTTACTTCACACATCAATGTTGAAAAAGTATGGAAACAATATTTCATTAACTGTGCTTTAACTGTGAAGTCGTTCTGGGATATCACATTATACATTTTTGGCATTCTAATGCTTGAGGGCATGAGAAACAGAGCTGTGTAGTACATGTTTTCTGTCACAAAACTAACTATCTACTATGTATGCTTCTAGTACGGTCCATGAACTACACGATATGCACTGTAGTTTATAGTACCAATGAACGACTGTACAGAGTTTGAACCAGTGACCTCTGTCTGATAAAGACTAACAGGATGTTCCTATTTCAACTGTCTTTGTTGTATAGAACAGCAGTTATTTTAATATTTGGTTGCTAAAAGATTATCTAAAACAGTATCTTTCCTTAATTTGAGTTTTTATTAACGTTTAGAATTGTATACATGCAGGCTGACTTCTAAAGCCTACACCTTACATAGTTACATATCCTGGGTTGGTGCTACAGATAGGCTTGCAAGTAACTGTATACATGCAGGCTGACTGCTATAGCCTATGCACTGCACAGTAACATAGCCTGGGCTGGTATAACAGATAGGCTTGCATGTAGCTATACATGTAGGCTGACTGCTATAGCCTACACATTACACAGTTACTTAGTCTGGGGTTGGTACTACAGATAAGCTTGCAAGTATTTGTATAAATGTAGGCTGACTGCTATGGCCTACACATGACAGTTACATAGCCTGGGCTGGTATTACAGATAGGCTTGCAAGTAAAGTTCTGTATAAATGTAGGCTGACTGCTATAGCCTACACATGACAGTTACATAGCCTGGGCTGGTATTACAGATAGGCTTGCAAGTAACTGCATACATGTAGGCAGTATGAAATTGTACCTTTAACAGATGTCTGACTGACTGTAAGTAAACAACAAACTCAACCAATTTTTTTTTCTGCTGCATGTAAGACATAACCTATAAATCGAGTTTACCACAGATATTGTGATTTCGTATCAATCACTTCCTAAATTACTCAATATGAAATAACATGGTACCAATAAAGTTTTCCCAAGAAATATGTAACCTTTGAAAACAAATTGTAGAAAGCTTTGCACTACCACAGGAAGAACTGTACCACTCACAGTTAATTTGCAAAGCTTGTTTTTATCCAATAAAATGGATCTGCTAGTATGATATCACAGAGGCTACTTTTGCTTTGCTGCTTTTGGTGATAAAAGTATTTTCGATCAATGGATAATATTTTTCATAACTTCATTTCTCCATATAAAGTGGAGTAAGGGTGGGTCCAAATGTATGCAAAAAAGAGAATTGTCGTCCATGGACAATAAAACACTGCTGGAAAATTCCTTTCAAGCGTCATTCGAAAACTATGAATCACACAAATTATATTATCTGTCACTATAAATGAGACTCCTCTTGAAAATGTGAGATGTGAAAACTTCCTTGGTATTTAAATTGATAGTTACATGTTATGGCATATAAGCAAGTTGACTTTGCAAAATGGTAAAAGGAAGACTTGCACTTAAACGAGGGTTATCAAACTATAAATAGCAGCAGCTAAAATTATTCATAATGCAACTTTCTAGGTAAGATCTAAAGATATGTTAAAACCTTTAGGATATGTGATAGCCTTTTGACAATAAAACCAGAATGCAAAGTGTATTGAGGTTTCGATGACTCCATTACACTAGACTTCTGCAGGACTTGTTGCCAAGAAATAGCTCTTATAATATAAATTCCCAGAACCACTATTTAGATGTACAATTACTCTATGGCATTGGTAAACACAGGTCAGTCTATTGTACGTGGCAACACACACCTCCACCAAAAACAATAGGAGTCTTGTACTCAATGTGATGCATCCACACACTAAGTATGAGAAGTATACATGATTCCTAACCTTAAAATACCATGTTGAAAGGCTTCCAGAGTTTGACCTCTGCTGACTTCAAATGCAGAACTTTGACGTGCACCGACAACAACAGGCTTCTTGTACTCAATATGGCAATCCATATACCATGTATGAGAAGTATCCATAATTTCTACCATGAGATGTCATGTTTAAAAGATTGTCAGAGTTTGACCGCTGGTGACCCAGCTGACCTTTAACCTCCACCAAAAACAATTGAGTTCTACTCAATATAACACAAGCATATGATAAGTAGTTACCTATGCCACCTATCTTGAGATATCCTCTTTACATACATGTTTACAGTCTTTGATGCCTGGTGACCTCAGATGACCGTTGAACAGCTTGACCTCCACAAAAAAAACTACATGCTTTGTTTTCTCAATATGATGCATCCACATGCTAAGTATGACAAATATTCATGCTTCTTATCTTGAGATATAGTGTTTACATGGTTTTCAGTGTTTGACATCCACCTCAAATGGCCATTTCAATTTTCTACCACACTCATGAACAGTGGTTCAGTTTATGAATTAAGTCAACTATGCACACAGAATATCAAGAAGGCGCATGCAAGTATTGTCACAGTAATACTTTCATACTGACTACGACTACTACACACTACTACAAAATGCACAAACGATGAGCAAAGGAAGGAATAACAGGGCTGTTTGTAACAAAAACTCTTTTACTTGTTCTATTGACAATCAACAAATTTATCTGAATAGATGAATGACTATATGAAAGAATTATATGAGTGTATTGATTTAAAAGAAGCTTGTCGTCCACAAGACAACTTTAACAAACTTTTGGTTTTGGGGGATTCAGTTTTCTGTTGCCAATGGACACCTTTTAAATCAGCTCTGATATATAAGTATTAAGAGGGAGCGATGAAGAATGGCTGACAGAGAGAGATGCAGAAAATTGCAGAGGAAAGAGCTCTTACATGTTTCAGGTGGAGGAGCTTCCTGTTGGTCTGCTGAAGAATACACAAAGAGAAACATGATACAAAGAAAGGAGAACAGCCTGCAGCTAAATGGAGACTGTTTTACAGTGTGACAGTAACTTAATGTGATCAAATGTACCCCTTGTATAAGTGCCAAGATCTGCAACATTCAGTCAACATTAACAACTCATTCTCACTATCAACTGTTTGCTAATAACGGTAACTTCTTGAAGACGGCAGGGTGCAATGCTGAAGAGCAGCTATGGCACATTGCCCTTGTAAGGCTTGGAACACCTTTTATATCAGCTCTGATATATGTATTAAGAGGGAGCGATGAAGAATGGCTGACAGAGAGATGCAGAAAATTGCAGAGGAAAGAGCTCTTACATGTTTCGGGTGGAGGAGCTTCCTGTTGGTCTGCTGAAGAATACACAAAGAGAAACATGATACAAAGAAAGGAGAACAGCCTGCAGCTAAATGGAGACTGTTTTACACAGTGTGACAGTATGTTCATGAGATCAAATCTACCCCTTGTATAAGTTCCATCTGCAACATTCAGTCAACGTTAACAACTCATTCTCATTATCAACCGTATGCCAATAACGGTAACTTCTTGAAGATGGCAGGGTGCAATGCTGAAGAGCAGCTATGGCACATTGCCCTTAAAAGGCTTGTATCCCACAAACTTGTAGCCATGCCCAAACCCTCCCATCCCCCCCCCCCCAATCCCACCATCCTTTACACCAGATGTGGACTGAACCACAACAAACTAACAAGTGTAATACAGCCTTATAGAAGATGATGGCCTACATTGAGTTTGACCTACACTTCTTATCAAATGAATGGCTATGTTTCACATGCTCTTTCAAATTGAACCTGTGTGCTATAATGAAGACATAATTTAGCTTTTTGTTCACAGTTCCTGATGCACAAAGTTTATCATTCACATGTACTGTATACTACAGCACACCTTGATGTGATCATACCTCCACTGCCACTGGGGTTGGCAAGCCTGCTTCCGACTGTTGGGTTTTCAGTGATGTTCGGCGATGTGATACCTGTCTTCTGAGGACTACTCAAATCAATTCCAGTGAATTGGCCTGGGACATTCAGGGAGGACGGGGGGACCACAGATCCACCAGGGCCTACCCGTGGTCCATCTCGTATCATAGTTCTCAAATCCTCTTCAAATGTGTCGTCTAAATCATCAGCCTGCATGGTACCATTCTCCTCGGCAACGGGATTTGGATAGCCTTCACCAGACATAATGGTAGACTAATAAGAAACCGTCTAAGATCTGACAAAAATAACAAAATACATTCTCTCTCTGTTATGATTAGACTCTTTGTACAATACACTTCTTGTTCTTATTCACAATACATGCGCAGTCACAGCGCCATATATACACAAATGAAGAGAATGGGGGTGAGAGTGGCAAAGTGTAAGCATAGAGACCATGATGACAGCACTAAAGTACCTGCAAACAGTTATAAATGTACTACGGGTAGCACCTACACATTTCACTACAAAACCTGCCGTAAGTCTATGCCAACTGACAACAGCATTGACGATATAGAACGAACAACTAGGATCATGGTAGATCGATGATATATACAGTATACGTAGTCCCCAAACAAACAATCATTTTGTGATTCAATATGCTGGTCATTCTGATATTTTGATACAAATCTATTACCTACTACTTGATCCATGGAATAGCAATATCAGCCACTAATAAGTGGAAATTTTTAGGCAGAGCTAACAATAGGGTGTTAGGCACCAGCAATCACACAATGACCTCTCTATTGTCATGGATAAAACCTTAGACTTTTCCAAAAATTTGGAAGCAGACATAATTGATTCACATACAGAGCAACAGTAGAGCAAAAGAAATGGAAATAGAACAGCATATTGCTGCCACTTTGGACTATACAGTGACGTCTACGACTATCAACATTTTGAAATTTATAGAAGTAATGTACAGTAGGAATTCTTTCCATGCAGATAATATACAAAACTGCTCTAAAATGTGTCCTTCTCTCTGCTCTCTTATGAACAGATTGTAACAATACCATCTGCCTAATCCACTTGTTTGAACTTTGAACAAAACAGTACAAATAATGTAGGCCCCTTTATCACCTATAACTGGGAGAATAATGCTAACACTGTGTACATACACCTCTCATTATTGCTAAGGAAATCTATCCATATCAGCCAACGTATGGAATTGCTGGTGGCAATGATAGTAATGGTGCACTGCCTAGAACCAAAAGGAAATCAATGGAGATACATACTTGTAGATGAGGATACAGTGAACCTAACATCTGCAGTAAATATAGTATACAGTGAATCCCATTGGAAGCATGTGTGTCCAGAAAAATTACATACTGTGGAATTAATACTGTGGATGATTCGACACACATGAGGGAATTCTAGAAACAAAGATTTGAAATCTAGAGGGAACCATTGCTGAGAATTTATAACCATGCAAGGGATGACATCATAATTTATGTACATTCTGTCGGCAGACAACTTTAATAACATCAACTTATTACTTAGAGCAAAATGTTCCAGACTGTTAGTTGAAGCCCTCCCCCCCCCCACCCCATCTCAATATCTTCTTACTAAATTAGTTTACAGTTTTCATTATAACTACTCAATAGGACATCAGAACTATTTTTCTGCACTGTTCATTTGACCGAAATTGATTCAAAACGTTTAAAACCAAGTTGCTGACACCATGAACAAGCCTCTGATAAAGTTGCAGGTTTGCATCATTCTTGCCTTTGGTTGTGGTTAACTAACAACTATCCTTGATGGCTAGGTGTTTTACAGAAAATCCAGGGCAGCTGGTTGCAAGACCAACATTTTTTAGAGAATACCATGGACAATTGGACATGAACAGTGGAACAGGCCCCAATTAGCTCTATCCCACAACCTCAATTAAGATTTGCATTGGGCATAACTGCAGTTTCAATCTTGGGAAAAACATTGTGTGTACTGATGCACCTTCATTGCTTGCAAGTATACTGTATAATGCATATTATTATAAACAGATGTTTCATGCACATTGTCATGAACAGTACTAATGTATTATTAGAATCACCATGAATATATGCTATTACTAGAACTACCTTATCCATACTGTAAAGTATATTCTTTGTTACAAAGGAACCAATTCATATGTACTGACAACACAAAATTAGAAGCTACATTTTCATAAAGAAACATGTTCTAGGCTTAGGCCAAAACTGTGACTAACCTACGTACCTTCTCCTATCTTTGCTGACCTTTTTTAGCTTTATGAATCCTTCCTAAGTATCATTGAAGTTTGTGGGGCATTTCAAGATATATTTTATGTATCATCTATTTTGATTGGTAGGAAGAATGTGTATATTTCTTCTTCTTTCTCCAAGAGTGTGACCGAAAATGGACTCGTTTTCGTGTTGCATTGCTGTTTCTAGTGTTACTGAACGTTTGTGTTATCCAAATTCCCATATGTGTAGCCTAGCCTAACTTAGTTAGGATAGGCCATAGTTCTAGTCTTGGGCAAAAACTTTTCTTTATTTTTGGAGTTACTTTACTTGAAATTGTTGAGAATCGAGGAATGAGTGAATCGTTAACACACTGATATTGCAGGACAATAATGATAATTGCGTTTCTCGTTTACAGGTAGGTTACAACTTACAATTTATACAAGTCGTACACTATCCTAAGCTATTTGAGCTCGAGCCCGTCAATGTTAGGATATTCTGTAACGTGTACGGTGTACTGTAAGTAATGCCTAGACCTAGGCCGGTTAGGTCTGCGAATGTGAAATACATGGAATTGGCGATATCCTAGGCCTATGTCACTTGTTAGATTATCAATTTACAGGCATGACTTGAGTGTAACGATTGATTCTTATTGAGTCGCTTAGAATTCGAAATGATACCTCTCAAGTTAGAGACTTTCCAAAGGTTTTGTTTTTTCGCAATTAGGTACTGCAAACGTACTTCAGTTGTGTTAATAAATAACAGGTCAGTGTGATGAGGTGGTCCACCCGCAAAAAAAAAACATCTGCTCATGACGTCATGCTAACTAACAAATTATTGCTGACTGACATTGCGAAAGGGTTAACATGGAAGTATCTATTTATACCTTGTTGACATACTTCTCTTGTGGAAGGTGGGGGTCGGGGTAGGGGGAGGGGTGGGCGTCTTGTGACCATTCTCATATGGAATTTATCAAAGAGTAGAGGGATGGAGGTATGGATCGAGGGGCACAGGAGGGGAAAACCGGCAGGGTTTGCAGGGGATCGATCTGTTGTTTTGTAGACAGTTAGGTCGGCTACGGAGCCGAATGGGGTATTCGAAATATCAACTTTATTACGAAAGTTTTACTAGAGGATATAGTTTATATGTTATCCACACTTCCAATTTTCCTCGAATTTCAATACAAGTTCACTTTTTACATCAAAATTCCTACGTTTAACGTAATTTCAAAGTTTTCAAAGTTTGTGCTATTTTCTCGAAAAGTCAAGGCCTTTTTATATATGTAGTTCAGCTACATATATGCTTTCGGCTATTATCTCAAAGTTACCCTTTTTCTTCAAAAGTTACTTAATAATTTTTCGTGGCCGGCTGAAAATTCGAGGGTGTGAAGACTCGCGCACAAAGAAACGTATCATGCCGGTAATCTGACCTAGTTTCGAATGAGGTGTAACAGAAGTGTTAGACACCACCATCGATCCCAGAAAATACACACACAGCTTGCTACCGTCGGTAATAAGACACTAGTGTACAGTCAGTACATACAGCTGCAGTCAATACCCACAGGACAGTGTACAAACGATACATGCAGCGATGGACATCTCAGGTTCAGCTAAAGATAAGTTTCATTGCTGTCTGCATTTTGTAGCGACAAGCAGAAAACTTTACTTGCAAGCAACGGAAAGTTAACTTTTTCAGAGCGCGGCACGCGGTTTGGGGCGAGTCTTTCAGCAGCGTAAGCTATACCGCGTTTCTTCTGATTTAGAATGTGCATACAAATAAATTGATAAACTATAGGATTCTGCATCTTACGTGAACCTTTTCTTGTAAACTCGATGACCGTGAAAATAGATAACGTCAGATAAAATGACATTCGATCCAGTGAAAGATTTAGTACTGTTCTGCCATCCACGAAAATAATTTTCTGACTATATGTTTGTTATTGGCGGATCCGTTGGCCACTACAAGTTGGAAGGGAGTGAAAAAGATTATACTATTAAGACTATAGGGACCATCACCATAGTAATACACCATACTACTGAAGTAAGTAAGTAAGTAAGTAAAACTTTATTTCATCCCAAAAGGGAAAATACAAGCTCGCATATGTACATATAAGACAAATACAAGATGATAAAGAGTAAAAAGATATAAGAATGACAAACATGAGAGTATCAGAGAATTAAAGTATAAAAGTTTAAAGGCGTGATGATAAAACAAATGTAACACCCGAATAGATATGTACAAATAAGGCAAATACAAGATGATAAAGAGTAAAAAGACATAAGAATGGCAAACATAAGAGTATCAGAGAATTAAAGAATAAAAGTATAAAGGCGTGATAATATAACAAATGAACACCCGTATGGATGGCAAGAACTGGAAGAAAAAGCAGGCAACTAACGATTGAAACGGAAATTAAAGAGCTTAATGCACTGAGGGATAAAGGAAGATTTGTGTCGATTTGTTATTGCACTCGGAAGCCTCATCCGCCCACTGCTAGATATTATTGCACTGTTGAGATTAGGAAACAATGGGTGATTCTCGTCGGCAAGGATGGCGTCGAGCTTAGACTCTATAACATTATGATACATACACTCCATTGTGAGCTGGTCCCCACCCAGACTACGGTTAGCCTGTCTGATAACAGTACATCAGTATTAGCTTATTTAGCCAGTTTCCCTATCACAGAGTTACTAAGGTTACAGACCTATTCATTTGGGAGCGCATTTGAACATTGCCTTGTGCTCTGGATACCTGCGCTATATAAATAACAGTTATCTTTATTATTTGTATAGGCTACAGAAGAACAGGGTACGCAGGGCTGATTGTTGCCGATATTTGGTAATGTATTACAATGGATGTTCAGAGGTACGGTGTTCTCTATATTTAGTCCAAACTGATCTATATAAGCGAGCCGTGCGTCGTCATTAGGCATGTGTACTGGTAAGCTTTGAACTTTAAGTTGGTTATATTAAAGAAGCAGTAACGAGAGCAAGAACGGGAAGGTGATGGGGTGGGACGAGAGACATGCCTCCGTCGGAGGAACATTGTTCAGTCGGAGGAGTTTTGCATTCAGCCGGGGAAGAATCGGACCATTACTACTGGTGTATCCCCCCCCCCCACCCCTGTTATTCAACCTCACACAAAATATTTACACTAGCAAAACCTTGCGTTTAGAGTTACTTATATATAGACCTAATTTATAGATTAAGTACGGTATGTCTATAAGAATGCACAATTTGACCTCAATTGATTTTTAATTTCTGCCGGAGGACCCACACACCGTACATAAGAGATGGCTTTCATGGCCACAGGCCAACACTCCTTTATTATAAAAAGCCTTCATTTGCATTTACATGGCCCTTCCATAAACGTTCATGCCTCTACCTAAGTGAGTCTTAAAAATTTTGAATTTATCATTTTTTATTACTACACCTTCCGTTTAAAACTACTATAAAGACTTAACACGCCAGAATGCAACATGTGACCCTTGCACTGGAGTCGGCTAAAACGACCTCAGTACTATCCACTTCCTTTATATAAAATCCCTCTTTCGCCCATGTCCCTTCCACCAAAGATTGGCCTCACTACCTCAATCAGTCGGGGGGGGGGGGAGATTTTTAATGTGGATGGCCCCAACCCGCCACCTTTGAAATTTATGTGCACGCCACTGTAACGAGGGACATATATAAGCTCGAAATTAAAAATGAGAATATTTCAGGTTTAACTCCATATATTCATATACATTTGTATTCAAACATAACAACTTTATTACAAAATGTTAATAAAAATATGAATGCATACTGCCATAATTCTTCGAAGTTTTCTATTATTTGAACGCACACAGTATACAACGATCGTTTGAAACTATTCGATCATATTTCATAAGTTATTCTATTTTTGTTTCAACCTTTACATGAGTAGAAGGTAACACCTTCACTCGCGATGAGCAGTTTCTGTTGAGAATCACGCGGCAGAAACTATGTAATGACGTCATATGACAGCCATGCCGTTATAAATACAATACAATAACTGATTTTAGAACAGTCTGCTATGTCCATATCGTCTTGTGCTATATGCGTATAGAAGTATAAAAAGCGATAACTTTATCAATACGTCTTAAGAAGAAGGCTTCACAAACTTTAATGAAAGGTTTGCACAAATACAAAATATACAACATAAACCTTCGATATAAACCAAATATGTAATATAGTTTTACCCTTGAAAGTTGAAATAAATAAAATAAATAATTATCACAAAGAACAATAAATAATTGACAATAAACATAGACAAGAAGAATATTAATGTTATTTGGAAATGCTGTGACCCCGGTCTCTGAAAAATTGATCAATGTGGCATGTAACATGTTCTGGGGGAGGGGGGGGGGGGTGGGGATGTATAACATGCGGTATTTCTCTGTTAATAAATTAGAAAACAAACTCAACAATGTTTGGAAGTCAATCTGACAATTCAATCGCTTTTTCTTTTCAATTCTTGTTGAGGGTAGAAATATTTGTGGATATAATATAAGTGGGCATGTGCCATACGTCAACCAGAGCTTAAAGTGGTAAGCGTTGTGTATGATTGTCTCCGTTCATTAACGGTTTTAGTTCAATTTTTAGTTTAATCCCGTTTCAATCGTCTCTCAAACAGAACTGATGCAAACTTATTGTAAAATATATACAATGAAAATAAATATTGTCAAGGCGAAAATCAGTCAACTTAAACTACTATACCCAAGCTTAGTTCACCTCTGCACCCCTTTCTATAACTCATTGGTTGCAAGAACTATGAAAAACACTTTCTATATATATATATACGACCAAGGGCGGCGGATGCACTTTTAATCTGGGGGGGCACCGACATCAAAGGGCACTTTGCAGAAATTCGATTGGACTGATGCGGCCTTATATTTAGTACCCTTTATAACTCTTATTGTATTATCTTATTTGCGTATACACATCACTCCATCAACGCCCCCCCCCCCCCCCGAAGGAAAATATGCATACTGCACTGCAATATCCAATGTGCAAATTGGGAAACAAGGAACAAGTTTTCTTTTGAGACAAAATGAGGTGAAATCATGCTAGTTGCTAATAAAGTTGTATGCACGACTATCTAAGTGGAGCGCCACCATCGGTTGGCGCGGAGCGTACAAGAAAATTTTTGGTTTTACAAACCCCTCAGATGGCTGGAAACAGCCCTTCCCGAGTGTTCATTCTGGTTCCCTGGCCTCTTGCTAAGTGAAGACACCTCAATTTTTATGTAGAAAAAGGGCACATTTTTATCCTGAGGAAAAGTGGGGGGGCACGTGCCCCCTGTGCCCCCCCGGTTCCGCCGCCCTTGTATACGACGAACCAATTATACAAAAGATGCAAACGACATTAGATGAATGATCATCTTTACAATATATACTTACCCGTTTTCTTTGATTTCAGTTAATACGTGGTCGGTCAGTTCGGGAACAGGTGCCCAAGTCGAAGCACGCTGCGGTTTCGAATCTACATCGAAATATTTCTTAAATTTCTTCTTTCGAATATGTTTGGAACTTCATGTTAAATCTGTATGCCTTCGTTTACTCAGATATGGCCAGCTTTGAGCCTTTGTTATGTCGGAGGGTGGTAATTGTGGGAATGGAGGAGTGTATGGGGGTATTGTGCTATTCTACTTTATTTACATGATCAGGCGTGTGTGTGGGGGTGGGGTAGGGGGGTATGTGTGTGAATGGAGGGGGATAAAGTGCTACTACTTTATTTGCATAGTCAGGTATGTTTATGTGTGGGTGGGTGGGGGTACCTCAGTGTGAATAGATGGGGATAAAGTGCTACTACTTTATTGATATATAAAGAGTCATCCTTTGTTTTTATATATACGGGACCCCCTCTCGGGAAGGGCTGTTAACCATACTTGATATACTAGGACCTAGCATACCATACCCTAGCATACCATACCCTAGCATACCATACCCTAGCATACCTAGCAACCATACTAGGACCTAGCATGGAGTCTATTCCATTTAGAAATCCCCGTCAGAGTTTGCTCAAAATGACTTCCTCTTTCAGAATTTGACTTTGTATAACATTTGTAAAATAACTAAGTTTATGCTTATACTCACATGAGTTATCATTCAGGTCGTTATTACTTTTCGTATATACACACAGTCATTAATTCCGTCTCTATATTATCTTCAATATGACGTATTGGACGTTTAAGACATCACGCGCAATCCACTGCTGCACCTGGGTCCGCGTGTTCCTCCCACCCTCTCATTCGCATATGAAATTCTTCAGGCTGCTGCGACACCTGCGACGTATACCTCGGCGAAGCCCCGTTTTTGAGTTTTCGAATTTTACATTGTTGGAGAAATATGACAACCAAACAGATACATGATACGATCACAGGAACAAGTTGACTTATAAGTTTCGTTTTGCTGGACGCTGCACTCAACATTTCCTTTGGATAGGCATTGGATGCCTCTGTTACTAGTGGCCCGCTATCCTTTAGCGTAGATGTAGATGTGGCGACTGAGGAGAACGCCCGAGGATTTCTCTTATCCGACGTCGCCGTGTTAAAATTCATCATTGCACTGGTCTCTGATGGTACAGGTGTACCCTTCTCAAGATCAGAAATGAATTCTTCCAAAGGTGGGAAATAGTTACTATGAAACGTTTGACCTGGAAAAAGAAGACGGATCGGTGGGTCAATAAAAACGAATAGAAGGCATTGGCTATACATCAATATGAAATATAATATAGTCTACGCTCCATGGAATAAGCAGAATGAAACACGGAGTCGGCAGCTGAGAAGAGCTTGCCTGCTAAAGTCCTTCCAATGGGATGAGAAAAACATCTGAGAGCGGGTGAGGTACGTGGAGAGAATATTTGGAGTAAACTGAGGTCAGTCGTTATAACCAGAAAGTGAGGGGGGGGGGGGTGGGGGGGGGGTTGGGGAAGGTTGAGACAGAGGGAGGTGGAGAGTGGTGTGGAGACAGGTGAAGAGAGAGAGAGAGAGAGGAAAAACAACAGAAGAAAAATGGACAGTGACAAATCCACAATACGTCAAACAACTTTACCTATTAAGGGATATGAAGGCTGTTTCCATTTACTGACCTTCGTCATTTGAGGGATATGTTATATTCCATACAGTGACTGTTGTCGCTCAAGGGATATGTTGCATTTATTGCAGTGACTGTTGTCGCTTAAGGGATATATGTTATATTACTTACAGTGACCGTTGACCCTTAAGGGATATATGTTGCATTCATTGCAGTGACTGTTGTCGCGTAAGGGATATATGTTATATTCCATACAGTGACCGTTGTCCCTTAAGGGATATATGTTGCATTAATTGCAGTGACCATTGTCGCTTATGGGATATATGTTATATTACTTACAGTGACCGTTATCCCTAACGGGATGTACGTTGCATTCATTGCAGTGACTGTTGTCGCTTAAGGGATATATGTTATATTACTTACAGTGACCGTTATCCCTAACGGGATGTACGTTGCATTCATTGCAGTGACTGTTGTCGCTTAAGGGATATATGTTATATTACTTACAGTGACCGTTATCCCTAACGGGATGTACGTTGCATTCATTGCAGTGACTGTTGTCGCTTAAGGGATATATGTTATATTACTTACAGTGACCGTTATCCCTAACGGGATATACGTTGCATTCATTGCAGTGACTGTTGTCGCTTAAGGGATATATGTTATATTACTTACAGTGACCGTTATCCCTAACGGGATGTACGTTGCATTCATTGCAGTGACTGTTGTCGCTTAAGGGATATATGTTATATTACTTACAGTGACCGTTATCCCTAACGGGATGTACGTTGCATTCATTGCAGTGACTGTTGTCGCTTAAGGGATATATGTTATATTACTTACAGTGACCGTTATCCCTAACGGGATGTACGTTGCATTCATTGCAGTGACTGTTGTCGCTTAAGGGATATATGTTATATTACTTACAGTGACCGTTATCCCTAACGGGATGTACGTTGCATTCATTGCAGTGACTGTTGTCGCTTAAGGGATATATGTTATATTACTTACAGTGACCGTTATCCCTAACGGGATATACGTTGCATTCATTGCAGTGACTGTTGTCGCTTAAGGGATATATGTTATATTACTTACAGTGACCGTTATCCCTAACGGGATGTACGTTGCATTCATTGCAGTGACTGTTGTCGCTTAAGGGATATATGTTATATTACTTACAGTGACCGTTATCCCTAACGGGATGTACGTTGCATTCATTGCAGTGACTGTTGTCGCTTAAGGGATATATGTTATATTACTTACAGTGACCGTTATCCCTAACGGGATATACGTTGCATTCATTGCAGTGACTGTTGTCGCTTAAGGGATATATGTTATATTCCTTACAGTGACCGTTATCCCTAACGGGATATATGTTCATTCATTGTAGTGACTGTTGTCGTTTAAGGGATATATGTTATATTCCTTACAGTGACCGTTGTCCCTAAAGAGATATATGTTCATTCGTTGCAGTGACTGTTGCCGCTTAAGGGATATGTTGCAATCTTTGCAGTGACTGTTGTTACTTATGGGATAAATGTAGCATTCTTTGCACTGATCGTTACGTTCAAGGGATAGGTCTGTGTAACATTTCTCTGACGAACCTGAGCACGCACATGATGTAACGTCAGTATGGCTACATTGAGCCTATCCTCATCCGATTTCCCTGTAATCGTAGCTACGTTCGTGTGGCTACACAAGCATGATAGCCAAGAACCCATAAAAGCTTTCCTACATATCAGGCAACTAGGGACACATTTAACCTAATGCAGTCATGTCAACTAAAGACAATTGATCAAACTCAAACACCCTGTTAGGCTGTTAGATGTATCGACCAATTCAATTGTAACTCACTGGTATTTGGTCATTATTCCATTGGATTGTTGAGATTTCGAAATTAATTGGTATAGTTGCAAGAATCGCTCAGTATCGACATGTGAAAACGGGTCCGTTTATGAAAGATGCCATATTGTTGTCGTGGATTAGATTGCAAAAGAATACAAAATAAATAAAATCAAAGTTAAACTGAATCACTCTGACGACTTGGAAAATAAAAATGAGTTTAGGATTGACAGAATTTTTTGGGACAAACTTTTCAAACAAATGACAAAAGCAAAAGCAAGACACAATCCTTGAAAATAATCTCCATGTTCATTATTGACTGAATACAAGTAATATTAAGTAGACAGTTTGTCATTTACTATAAAACCGAGCCGGAAAAACATATTGTTTTGAAATGAACGACTGACATTTTCATACTTTTCCAATGGGAGGAGTAGAACGTCATTACGCTAGAGTGGTTATAGAGGGTTAACTTCATAAGGCGATAAATGACACGAAATTCACAAGGCAGTCAGTCTCCAGTCAACTTTTTACCCGTAAAATTGGACATATGACATGCGGTAAGCGAAAGAACAGAATTTGTACAATATATTCATCTGTTTTGTTGAGTATCCTATCATAAGAGGGATCTATATATATTTATATAATATTTATATTATATATATATATATATATATATATATTATTGTAGCTCACTCGAAATCCAGCCTTTCTCTAAATGCAGCATAGTTGTTATACAGTTTTCCCGTTATTCCTATATATATATATATATATATATATATATATATATATATATATATATATATATATATATATATATATATATATATTTATATATATATATATATATTTATATATATATATATATATATATATATATATATATATATATATATATATATATATATATATATATTTATATATATATATATATGGAACTTACTCAAAGTGCACATGCTCTGGCGACCCCGCCAGTCGCACTTTGTACCACAGTTGGTTTAATGCCTGATCGGCTACAATTACTGAACTCAATAACACACGCACGCTATCACTATCGCGGACTACTTCAAAGAATAATAAGAGACATCGGATTGTCAAGATTTTCATTGTTTTCCTAGTAACACCGTCATGGGTGACATTCCGGTTACTGTCATCAGGTTAGGGGACCCAAGTTGGCAGTACATCAAATTTCATTTTGGTGCCCAGGCTTATCTTGGGTGCCTTTAACAAGTAACGAAATCCCTAATTCCTGGTGGGATTTTTTGGGGGTATCTGGAAATTAATTTTGGATATCTCTAATTCAGTTTTGTACATCCGAAAATGGAATTTTGTTTATGTCTTATTCAGTTTTGCATATCTCTAATCAACTTTGGATATATCTTATTGAATTTTAAATATCATTAATTCAATGATTAATCAAAAATTCATTTTGAATATATCTACTTCAATTATGGATACCCAAAATGAATTTTTGATTCGTCTCATTCATTCTTGATATCCGCAATACAATTCTTGATATCTCTAAACCAGTTTTTTGTTATCTCTAATTCAGTGTTACATATCTCTTATTCAGTTTTCAATATCCGAAAGGAATTGTCTGTATCTCCTATTATATTTGGCAAATATCTATAAATCGATTTTAGATATCCATAATACAACCCTTGATATCCGCAATACAATTCTCGGTATCTCAAATTCTATTCTCGTTATCTGTCATTTTCCGATAACCCGATACAATTCTAGATATCTCTATATTGAATTTTCGATATCTCAAATTTAACTTTTCTACTTGCGAGATATCCATAATACAACCCTTGATACCCTCAATACAATTCTTGGTATCTCTAAATTTAGATATCAACAATTCATTTCTTAAAAGCTTTATTGAGATTTATTCTTGATATCTCAAATTTCAGCCCCGATATCTTAAAATGTATCGATAACTAGACGTTAAATATTTAAATAGTCAAAATAAATTATAACACAGCGTGCCATATGCACAGAACTGATTCGATTATATTACTTGAAGAATATCACAGAAAACAGACGAGCGCGGGAAAAAAACAAACAAATAACGGGCCCTTTCTGAAAATACAAATTGCACATAGAAGTATCATCACACAAAATCGTGCAAATCATAAGTTGCGAGATATTGACGTCACTACAGAACGACAAAATATATGAAATAAATAAAAGCTACCCGAATTAAATAGATGTCAGCTATGTATTAAAAGAATTTGATACTAATATACGATGGCCCTGTTCATATAAGCCGAAGGCTGTACTCATTATTACATCCATCCATACGGCAGACGATCATTTAATTTGCATATGTATAACCTTGGTTAGTTTGTGTGAACACTACACACGCCATCTTCCACCGACTGAAAAGCATTGTTGCATTGTCTGCGTATCTTGTCGTTGAAGGAAATCCAGCTAACATCTTCATTGTGTTCCGCATGTATGTGCATAGTCTAGGCTAAACCACTGTTTCAACACCCTGTAGGTAACACGAGGGCCTCTTTTCGTCGGGTGAGTCCCGTCGTGTATACGGAGGAGGAGGGGTAGGTATCCACGATTCAGTTAAGTATTGCTGAGGTCTTGAATTCGATTGATAATCATCCCATTGACCCATCTTTCTCTTCATGTCAAAGTCCCTGTGATAGTCACGTAGTATTATTCCCATCATTATTATAACCAGTAATAAAAACACACATGTCAAGGTAACAACCCAACAGATTACACCGCCATAAGCACAATTTCCATCGGCCTCGCGATCGTTGGCTGGTCGAGTGATTTGGCCTTGCGGGCTGAGAAGAGAGCTGTGACTTCTAGTTGATATGTGGCTCGGCGTTACCTCCTCATGCAAAGTGGGTCCGCTACTGCTTGTTTCCTCGGCGGACTGGGTTGAGCTCCCTGCAGAAGTTATTGGTGTGGTTTCAGCTCTTTGCTCGAAACGTTGTATCATAAACTTATCCAATGGGGGTATTTTATTACGGTGACCTATACAAGAAACAGAAAGAGTCATGTTGTAGGGTGTTTACCGTCACCATATTATATAAGGTGTCGTCACCCATGGTAACTTCGAATCGGTAAGCGACATCCACCGGCACACCTTTCCTCTCTGACTCATGACGTTAAAGAAGAAGGGTTTATTTTACTGAACGGCATCAGATCAAAGAATAAAATAGCATCTTTACTAGTCAGTTCATAATTGACAAACAAGTCAAATGATTTCCTTGTGTCCAATTCAGTCATGATGTGCCAGCAACATTCTCGTATTATTATTATTTGAATTCATATTCGTATATCATTATTATCATCATCATTACTATTACTATTGTCATTATTATTATTATTATTATTATTATCTATTATTATTATTAGGTTGCTCTCGTTGAGTATGTAGCCCTCTTGAATTCTTCTGAAAGTGTATATTAGTATGGAGGATACTTGAGTTAACACAAACGCCTGCTGGAAGACCAAATGGAAGCCTCGGAAGCAAAAAACTTCAGGAGTTCGGCGTCTCAGCCTATAGCCTTCGCTCTAGCCTATCACACTCAAGACGTGAAGACAACAACTCTGATACAGAGGAAGGTGATTTTGCTATATGGACTCCAGTATTGATCGACTACGCAAGACTCTCCTTAAAGAAATATAGTCACTTCAAGATGATTTCAACAAGGCGATTAAGAAGCTTAAACTCAACTCAGTGAGCAAAACGACATTTCGAGAGTCAGAGAGAGACATAGACGTAATACATTCGACGAGATAGTTAAAATCCTCGAAAGTGAGAAAGATCACCATGCCGGTCTTTTAAACAAACAAAAGCGGTTCTCAAGAAGAAATAAGGTATAGTTGGATTGAAGACCACAGAAAAAGGAGGACTATATTAATATTGCAAAAAAGGTTTTCGAAAAACTTGGGATACCATCATACAAGATAGAAAGAGCCCACCGGAGATGGCAAAGTAAGAAACGGAAGGGAAAGACATCTCTTGGTCAAACTGTCTTTTTCCAAGACCAAAATAACCATACTGTCGAATACAAGACGAGCTCTAGCCTCTGAGGGTTACTGTACCGTGGATGACTTAACACGCATGCAGTTGATTTGAAAGAAAAGAAGAAATGGCGTCCAGAGGTGCAAGAATTATATGGAAATGGAGTATGGCTGAGATGAATTATATAGAAATGGATTTAGGCTGAGATTGTTCGGTGTGGTTTGTGAAGAAGAAGAAGTGATGGAAAGCCTATTAAACTGAATCCCTCTTCTTTATTATCATGATCATAATGATGATCATTATCATGATCATCGTCATCGTCATCATATTATAACGTCCAGCCGTAAGAGTTCCTTGAAGAAGCTTCTGTTTGTTTCTCAAAGTGGATTTTCTCCCAAAACATTGCCTAAAGTACGACATTTATATAGCTAATACCTCTTTATTCAGCTTTTTGCAAACAAATCAAGCAAACAACAACACGAAAGTCTTCAAAATGCAAAATCCTTATCTGCACTACTTAAACGGTTATTGAACAATTGCTTGAGCAATCAAGAATTAACCTTTCCTATATCAAGATTTGTCATTTGTCAAAACTTATCAACATGTATCGATACGTCATCATGCAAAAAAGCAAAAAAAAAAAAACACAAAAATAAAACAAAAACGATACTGTCTCTGTGTGTAGAAAAAAACTAGGTAAGGACTGTAATGTATGTTATAGCTGAGATATAGTCTTACCTCCTTGATGTTTTCTTCGGCTTACTGCTTTATATGAATAAACATCGCCAGTGTCGAACGTACTGATGTGTCCCTCGTCATCTGTAACTGTTATATTAGAAGAACACACCCACATATCTGGTAATCCCTGCGATGAGCATTGCTCGTTAGTTGTTACTCTCACGTTTCTGGTTTGGTGACAAAGTGAACAAGGGAGACACCGTCTGGTGACTTCATCAAGGTAATCACCTAACAAAACAAAAAAGAAAGTTTTATTTTTAGTTCCGGTTAACAAAGCAGCAACTTTTAAAAGTTATTGTAAAGAAAAGAACGCAAGTTAATACTGTATAGAGTTAAAGGAGCATATCGTCTCACAATTAAACGAAGATCAAGGTGTATAGCTCTGAAGAAGATATCGACAGCGTCAAGAATGTACTCTCGTCTTGGAATCTAATTCTACATTATAACGATGGTCAATTGTGCAATCTCATTTATCCCGTAGTGTAATGTAGTGTTGTTATGTAGTGTAGTGTAATGTAGTGTTATATAGCGTAATGTAGTGTAGTGCAGTGTAATGTGTTGGAATGTAGTGTGGGGTAATGTAGTGTGTTATGTAGTGTAGTGCAGTGTATAATGTGTTGGATTGTAGTGTAGCGTAATGTATAGTGTTATGTAGTGTAATGTGTTAGAATGTAGTGTGGGTTAATGTAGTGTAATGTATTTAGTGTAGTGTAGTTAGTGTAATGTAGTGTAGTTAGTGTAGCGTAATGTGTTGGAATGTAGTGTGGGGTAATGTAGTTAGTGTAATGTAGTGTATGTAATGGGGTGATATCATCCTGATAGAACAGGTTTGTTTATAAATCACCACCGACAAGTGCATACCGAGTACTGTTCAACCTATGATGGTAATTAAGAAAGATAACTACAGTTGATGAGTAAGCGTGATGCTTTCATTTGGATTTGACAATTTTTTTTGGGAGACTTTTCTCATTTACAATTAATGAAATTCATTACAATTGCACTATGGAAGCCTTGATATCTTCAGATCCAACATAAAACATTGACATCCCCCGGTCGATCAAAAATTTAGAAGAAAAATACAAATCACAGTAATAAAATATTTTGTTCGTAAGATTCCTACAATCGCTCTAAAGTGGGATACTTACGCAAGTGGGATTAATTGCAATCACTTGCGAGCGAAAACGACAGTTTGTGAGATATACCAGTCAGCATATATATACACAACAGTTGATTGGCTGCCAAGTGTTGTCCAGTGTTTGTGACGTCATCGATCCAAGGTGTAACATACAGCGTTTTGCAACTTTGAATACGGAGTATTGCTTAATGCGGTTGTGCAATGTGAATCGATGATAACTTCAGCGCCTCCAGATTGCCCCTCCCCCTTCCCATCCATGCACCCCTTCGAGACACGAGGTTTAAGTCTCACCGTGACGCCGCTATAAATGCATACCTTACTTCATAAAACTGTTTCTGAGATTGAAGCAAATTCGAAACGCACATACCTGGGGAGCATTGATGTCGACACTCTCTGTTACTGTTTGATGTACATTCACGAACAGTGTCTTCTTCGTCCAGACATGGTCTACACTTCTTACATCCCCCTCTACGAGTGGAAGAGTCCGAAAAATACCCTATGTAATGTGTGAAAATGTTATACGGATGAACAAAGGCGTCACACAGTATTGTAATAAAGAAGCTAGTTACCGTATACTTTTAATGGCACATTTTTTAAATTACCCAAAGTTAATATCCCACGAATGAATAGGTATAAAGTATTGCAATAAAGAAACTAGTTTAATGGCCCACATTATTGAAATCACGCACCAGGAAGACGGAAGCAGTTTCATGACTTGGCTTGATCAAAAGTTTATTTTTTGCTAATATTAAACTTTCATTTGAAATAATGACGTTCATCCCTTTGATTTTGCATGTAATTGAAATGATGGAAGAGTCACAGGGCGTTGAAATGTTTAGAATCGATCTCAGTTAATTAATAGAAAGCTTTTTTTACGACAACTGCTACTATAAATAAGGCAAATTTCACAGTAAAGGCGAATACTGACGTCACCAATTGATGTCACATTACGAAGAAATATGAGATAATCAACATTAATGTAACGAAACTACTACGCGGTTTACCACTGACTACCATAGAAGTGCCTAAGTTCACGTATAGATGATATTTATGATACAGCATCACTGATTGCTTCGCTCAATTTACACGACAACAAACGGTACACAAACACTAACAGATGCAACCTCCAACAATCCAAAGTACAAGATTTACATGCGAGAGAGGGCCATTGCTAACACAATTGAGGAATCATTTGAGGCCGGTATGATGTAAAGGCAATTGTACGACATGGTTATTTTTAACATATCAAGCCTATGGTTAAATCCATCGTTGGGTTATACGAGGGCGCATCTATCGACTAAATGTTCCGCAACAAGAAAGCAAAAATACCATACAATACTATTGTATTGTATTGTAATTTTTTGAAGAACAATAACATGAGCAAAACTCTTTCATAGCTATGGCTATTGTAGTCCAGGGAAAACTGTTAACGTAGTTATATAGAAAAGGATTCTTTTTTATCTTCTTCTCGAGAAGGCTGTCCGGCTGTATTGGCTATCTGAACAAAATCAATGAAGATATTTTCCAAAACGAGAAAACAAATGTTTTGCTCTACAGTCCAATGGCTTAACATGGTTGAACATAATGTCTCTTTTTTGTTTCACATCATCGGTGTACTTTAAGGACAGTTACTCGACCCGTAACGAAAAGAGAAATTTCGTGCTCATCCTTAGACCAAGGGTGAGCACGATATTAATCTTGCGGGCCGCAACGAGTTTGTACATAAACAAACTTGAAAATATTACATTATGTCTGTATGAGAAATAACTGATGAATAAGTTCGATGTGGCGCATTGTTCATTGGTTATGTTCATGTATCGCATATAACACAAGTTTAGCGTTACATGTAAACCCTTGAAAGTAAACATCACCTGTTTTCCTGTCGGCCATTCAGTGAAATTCATTGTTCTGGTCACTTATGGTCAGTGGATAAAAGCATGACCCAGCTTCTCCCATGAGTACCGAGCCACAACCCACTAGAGCCCCCACCCCTCAGAAGCGATACCAAGAATACACCCATGCTTGCTTGGACTTTGATTTCATGTTTAAATCGCACCCTTATCGACCATCTTCACAACCCCTAAAACTCTTGATAATTTTCCAAACGTTCTGTCTGGTCCTACAAGTTTTTTTGAACAGTCGGTTGGGAAGTTATGGCCCCACTTGACCAAACATGATATACCTGTCCATCTATACACAACGTATTGCAAAACGCAATTACATTATCTATATACGTGTCTAGTGATTTCACCTAACCGCGCGCATTCCAGTTTGTGCGTAACATAGTGCTGAATGCGCATGAAAACTTACCGCTTGGACATCTCTTACAAGTTGTATCACTGGTTTCCGTACACTCCTGCAGGACTCCGTACCCAGGCGGACACATGTAACACGTCTGGCATCGAATAAACGTTTCGGCGTTTTTTCCAAGAATTTTGAATTGTCCTGCCGCACATGGATGGTCTTCAAATATTGCGAACTGTAAGAAACGAAGGGAGAAGGAACTTATTAGGAGCATAACCAATATCATGCAAGAGATCGACCGGAGGCCGCGGTAGGCGACACTAAAAATTACCTCCTATATAGTCATGACACGTTTTATTTATTAATTTGTTTGTTCTTTCAACTTTATACCTCACACAAACATGAATCAATACAATTATGACTTGAAATAATAATAATAATACTAATAAAAAGAAACAACACTGAACAACAACCATGTTTTATTTCTTCCGCATAACGAGAAGGGCAGAAATGTACGGTATGCACTTCCGTAGTAACTATTAATAGCCATGACGCAAGGGGGACTCCAACGGGAATTTTGTAACTGCCAAAATATAACACAACTAACGCAATAAACGATGAGTGTGTTTTACTCATTCAATTTCGACAAAAGAAGCAACAGGATCCAGTCTTTACAAGAAAACAGTAGTCGCTTTGTTGTATACATTGCTGTATACTTGAATGTCATTCAAGAAATAATATTCACTTACACAGCAGGTAGTAAAGTCACTTATGTTCAGGAAGATGAGTTCATACGCAATATCCACTGATATATTACGATATAACGCCTAGTAACGCCTGATAACCCCTTGAAATTCACGTGTAGTTTGCTTTTGTACATATGCAACTATGTCCAGTCTTAACCACGGTTAACCTCCAAACGGAGAGAAGAAATATGGAAGCGAAGGAGGGTAGAGACAGTAAGAGGAGGAGGAGTAGAGAAGTCAGGAAATGGATAAATGAAGATGCATTAATATATGACGATGGGATGAGGAAGACAGATAGGGAAAGGGATGGGTTCGTGGGTTGAATACAGTGAGGGGGGGGGGGGCAGGTAAGAGTAGGGGATGAAATGTAGGGTTAGAACTGGAAAGGTGCGTGCGATTGGTAACGTGTTCCAAGATTTTTCCAGCTTTGACCTATTTGATAACACGTCGGGGGAATTTTCCTTGGTTCCGAAATAACTCGTTCAATTGATCGCGTGATTGCACTAGAGGAAGTTCCTGTTTAAAAGCGGAACGATTACACTCAGGAAATTAAACTCTACTTATAGCTGAATTGTCTCGGTTTCTGTCGTTATCAACAGACAATATGGGCCTTAACATAATTGAAGTTGGCAAAAGTTGGCAAATGTGGCCGGTCTTATGACCGAAAATCAAAGTTAGAGGTGTTGTGTGTTAGAACTTCTGTTTCGACACTATTTTAAGTTATAGCTATAGTCAAATCTTCATTACGAAGAATTGTTCCCGAACTTCAAGGCCAAAAAATAATAGTAGATACATATCAAAGAAACAGTGACGTGCACGGGATTATATAGATGGGGCTGACGAGGGGGGGGGGGGGTCCCAAATGGCCACGAAGGCGGATCATAAATTATCCTAAAGATGGATGTTGCTGTGGGGTCGTTTATTGCATCTTGCATAGGAAATCTGATCAGTCCTACCAGAGACAGTTTAGAAATCAAACTGTGTATTCTGAGGCATAGCTAGACTGTTAATTAGGTCTATAATTTGGTCCAAAAGCAAGGCTGTGCTGGTGAGTACTTACGAATTGAATACGTTGCACAATCCCCTCACTAAACCCCCAACTCCTGGCGGAGCTAGGGGTATTGGTCAGGAGGGGCGAGAATGGTCTGTAGGTGCGCTTTCGACACTATCCAAGCGGAGCGCCACCACAGGTTGGCGCGTAGCGTACAGAAATTTTTTGAGTAAAGATACTCCCTAGATCGCCGGAAATGACCCTTTCCGGGCCTGCCCAGCAAACACAAAAACGTTTTTAAAACGTTATTAAAAGGTTTCGTCTTTTGTTTTGATAAAGTTATTTGTGGTGTAATAAATATGTCACGAAAACCTTTTCAGACTATTATTTCAAAACATTTTTTCGTTAAAACATTAATATAACATTACTTTAACATTATTATCTCATAAAAACGTTATGCCGACGTTTTTATAACACCACATTTAACGTTATAAAAACATATTTTAGAGGCTCTTTTAAAAATGTTATGATAACGTTTTGTGTTTGCTGGGTGGCTAATTTGCAGATAAACGAAGAATATATAGGTGTAATCGCCAAATTACACCAACAAAATGTGACAAATGACAATAGGTAGATGAGAGCGCTATAAGAAAGTCAATAATTGCGAATAAGTAAAAAGTGGTAAAGAGCTGAAAAGGGCTCCAGCAGTCCATTTAAGTCCGCCAGGGAGGGCATACGCCCCCCCCCCCCTGATTGTATGGACGCTCCGCCACTGCCCACCCCACCCGTAATTGACGTAATCACCGACCAGCTCGATATTGAATCCCCCAGAAACCGTTGTCATTACTTCAAGAAAATATTCTTCCCAAAAACATTGGCCTCTTACCTGAAGGACCCCTTCCTAGAGGAAAACAGGGTCAAGGGTCCGAGATATTCGTTATTATGGTCTAAATGCTCCGTATAAATTTGCTTATAATATGTACTTTATAAAGAAAGGCCTTTGCAACTCCACAAGATTCCCCAACCCCAAACTATTTGCACGTCATATACTTTCCCCTGCCCCAGAGCTGCTACTAACGAGCGTGAGATACAGCTTCAATGTGCTACGGAGCTTCATGTATATAGTGAATAGCCTACGCTACATCATATGGTGAACACACACACACACACACATTTAAATATGTAACTTACCACAGGATCGATACCAGCCAGTAACTTCACTGCATAAGCCGTTAAAAACAAATTCAGAGCCATCATTGTGTTCTGTAGACTGACTAACTGCACACGGAGTAACGTGTTAAGCGGTTGTGATGTTCAGTTGTCAATGACGAGATTCTTTTATAAATATTGCAACGCGACCTTAAGCATTATGTTCGCGTTGCACAATAGGGAAATTCCCAAGAAGATAAAGCCGCACAGTCATACGATCACGACAACAGAGCTCAAACCTTGTTTTGCTTTTCTTTACAATATTTCAATCATTTATTATCAGAACAAAATAGCATATATTCAATAAGTTGTTGAGAACATTCCTAAATACAGAGAATTATTGCCAAATATGGAAACATTTCAAATGCATGACATTTCAAGAATAATTCAGTTATAAATAGTCATATAGTAGGAAATGATATCACAATATTGAGATGGGATTCCCAACTTACATTGTGCAAAAGTTTAAGTGTTACCTTTTTTCTACCAAGGGAATACCCCTTTAAAGAAATACCCGAAACTCATGCCAATTAATAAAGGGAACAACTTGCAAGGTGAAAGTGCAATAGTTCGAAGCTTAATTAAAGATCGCTAGATATATAGGCCCCCTAGGTTCACAAACTTAGTCGTATACACGCTAAATTATCATACTACGGTTGCACCATATCACTGCAAATTATATTACGACGAGCGCTGATATTCATATAGCAGCACTATAATACTATAAAAACACCGTTTGAGATGTCGACTGTCTAAAAGCATTCTTCGTTCTTACAATACCACTATGATATCCTATGTTACCTATCTTACTGCAATTCTGCTTGGGCCGACGACAGCTGAAACTTCAGGTTCCGTCCACAAAGTGCTCCTCTCTTTCTGACAGAAATACTCTTTTCGTGAAAGGTATTCACTTTAATTCCTTTATTCCAGTATAAATAGCATAAAATACAATTGTATAAGTAGGAGAATATAAAAAGTTATGATACATAACGATAAAAAATAACAATAACATTAATAAGAAAAGCGAAAAAGGGGGCATTTAATAGGTTACCGTAGTAACACCATCAACAGTTTCAAACTGTAAGTCAATAAAGACACATTACATCAAATCAAATCAGTTAAATTGATTGCCATTTTGAAAAAAAAAATAGAAAAAAAAATATATATACAAATGAAACGTTGAAAATTTGAATCCTATATTTTCGTTTTATTGCACGATTTCGTATATTATTTGTTAGTTAGTAGACAAAAAGATTTCAGTTCTCTATTAAGAGGGCGTTTACTCTCCTTATGAATGTTCCTGGTGAGTCTGATAAATTCATATTTAGCTGCACCGTTAACATTATTAGTAATGCTCTTACAATCGAACTTTAAAATCTTTGCACAATACTTTAATAAAGCTCTCATTCTTATCACGAGTTAATAAGAGATGGTACCAAACAGGGACAGCGTATACTAAATGAGGCAGCATCGATGTAACAAATATATGTTTCCTCACCTCTCACTTGAAAAACGTGACAAGACATGTTAATGGAGATACAATGTAGTAAACTCTTTGCAATATGTTAGAAATATGACTCATGAATGTTAGTTTGTCATCAATGCGATCACCAAGGTATATAGTTTCCAGGGGCGTATCCAGGATTTTCCAATAGGGGGGGGGGCGCCAGGCATGAATGATCGCCGTCCTGGGGGATGGGTCTAAGGGGAGGGGTGTACAATTTTTGCTTTCAAAGAAGGGCTGAAATGCAAAATGGTGTCATATGCATGGGCGGCGATCCGTACTTCCCAGTGGGGGGGGGGGGGAGATATGACCTTGTTGACTATCTAAGCATAGCGCCACCATAGGTTGGCGCGAAGCGTACAAGAAAATTTTGGGATTAACAAACCCTCTAGATGGCCGGAAACGGCACTTCCCGAGGTTTCCAAGCGGCATATACCCAACTTTAAAATAAGGATGTCATGTCCGAAATATCTCATAATCAGGATCCAAAATACTTTTTTTTTTAATTTCGGGTGTTATTTTGGGAAAATTGCCCCTGTCAATCTTGTTTCAGGCGCAACGTTAGAATGTTCGAGAGCTCTGTTATATTATTCGATGAAGAAAATGGCCTCATGCAGGCTATTATAGGCCTATACACATGCAATACACAATTACACATAGTTACATTCCTATGTACCGATTGCTAGGGCATCCAGGTGAAACGTGTATTAAGCATTACCCTGGTTACATGAGATTCTCAGCTGTTCGAGGGAACATGTACGAGTGTAGGCCTACTATAGGGCCTATATGAATACTATGAGGGTGCATATATGTACTATATCAATACCGTGGGCGCAATAATACATTTTGTTGTTATAGGGCTAATGAAGCCTACAGTCAACTATTTTTGCTTTATAAAGACGCTTTATTTGAAAAGATCGCACTGCGTTTATGGTAGGCGAGAAATGAAGCTAAAAAAGAGCCGTACATTAACGAAGATGCATAAATGTAGGCATGAAAATATTCTTATCCCTGGCATTTGGTGGGGGGGGGGATATGGTGCATTACATCCCCTCCACCCATTTTCATGGGGGGATATATCCCCCCTCCACCCAGGATCGCCGCCCATGGCCATATTTGATCCATTTTTCGACCTTAATAATAAGCAACATTTCCAGTAAATATGGACACAAAATGCACAATTTAGTATGGCTGGCATGTCATTTAGTGTTTATAGTGATAATACAAACACAATTACCATCTATGTTTCTAAAACTATTATGCCGCCGAACTTCGCCAGAACCTTTTTTTGGCAAACAAAAACTAAAGCATACGGGAGGGGGGGGGGGGGGTTGAGCTATCACCGACATCTCACATAAAGGTCGTCATCAATTTTTTTTTTTTTTTTTTTTTTTTGCTAAACTTTTTTTTTTTTTTGGTGACGGCCAATAGGGGGGGGCGCGCGCCTGTTGCGCCCCCCTGGATACGCCCCTGGTTTCAGACACACCTTAAACCGTTGAATCATCGATTACAAGGTTTTCCAACTCTATTTTAATGAGACATTCATGTTTAATGTTATTGTTCTCAAAAACCATGCATTTCTTTTGATTTATTGGGATTGAAAATAAGATAAGTATGTTGCATTGGCCCCAAATATGCCAGATTTTCAAATATGGTCACCTTTGGTCAAAATTCTTAAACTATTTTTGTTATCGCCCTGGAGGAAATGTACCTCACTGGGCCATTCAAACATCTTGTTTGTTCCTTAAAAATGTCTCAGAACAATTTGGAGAGTAAAGACCTTCAGCAAAGTCCTTTTTGAAAACTTCTAGCAATTATTGCCTGCTATAATTTGGGGCATATACTGACTACCGTTAAATTCAGCACCCTGAATATTTACGAAATCGATAGTCATCAAACTGTAACCTTTATGTTCAATGTAGCAATCGGGGTTCTTTACAGAGGAAGTGTTTCAACCTGTTTTACCACAGACGTTGTTCAGTACACAAACAGCAACACAAGATTCAGCAACTCTCTCCTCATATACTGTACTATTTATTCGCTTTGAATTCCATTCAGCACTGTATCTATTTCAAAGGTCCTATATATAAGACCGACTGGAACTTTTTGAGTGACTGTCTTCTAAAATTCGTACATTACTAACTTGAAAATCTTGTTTCAAAGCTCTTTGATTATCTAAGTATTCTTTAGGCAGAATTTTAGTCTTGACATGTCGTAGTCCTGGCAAAAGAACGAGAGTTCCGGATTTAAAACACTCTGGAATGCTTCTTTAAGGCTGAAATGATAATGACGTCGGCTGCTCAGTAAAGGCCTAAATGTTGAATCCATCTTTTTGTTTATTATATAAATTATAATACCTCAACCTAAACGTGTTCTTTCAACTTGATATGAACAAGTAGAGCACCTGTTCGATGCCATTCCATACCGTTTGTCCTCGACCAATTTGTAATTCCTTGTAAACGTGTCATCTGATGTCATAAAAGGCTAAAGCTTTCCAATCTGAGGTACTTACCCAAATGGCCTGTGTTAGACTGAGTAGTCCAGATGATTAGAGGTCCATAACTTTAACAACTGAACATGGTATAAACAATCTTTAACTTGTACCAATTAAGTATGGTGAGAGTATCAATGTACACCAAGAGAGTGAGAGCAATAAAATATTTCTCTGACATGGTGTAAACTTTCAGGAAATACTAATTAGGCTCTGAAATATGCAAATCATTCTCAATGTCATAACAAATATATCAATTCAGATCAGACCAATTATATGCTTTCCTGTATACCATGTCTTTGCGCAAAATCTCATACTGAAACACAAAGCTCATTACTCGCCACTCACTAACTAAGCAGACAGTTTTCATGGATTAAATTCATATTATAGTAGGATTATCATTTTATGGTAAAAATTTATCAAATCGTTAGGAGAGTCAGGGATGGCATATGAACTTGAAACATTGAAAAAGAGTTTAGCCTTTGATTTCTACTGTTCTTTGCCCTTCAAACCCCTCCCCGCCCCCACAAGAAAACAACAAAATTCTATGATTTATTAGTTAGGATCTACACACTAAGCATAATGTTTAAGCAGGGACAGACTGGAGCATAAAATGCTATGGGCTCGGTATCAAACTGGTGCTTAGACTTAGAAACAAGCAGCGAATTCGGTGCCTCAGACTACTTTCGCGACCGAGAAGAAGACGACCCTTTGAAAGCTGAAGCTCAAAAGTTCCGAGCCAGGATGCCTCTGTGTTCAAGAAAGGTTTTATTTATAATGTGTTTGCAAAACTTCTAGACTACGACCTCTTGCAACAGTTGACCTTCAAGGGTCAAGAGGTTCAAGGGACCCACAAGGGTCGTTCTCGATAGGTAAGCCAGACCTAATTGCAGAGTATGAAGTTCATACAAAAATACAGAGTTTCAGATTTTTGGCTCCTGGTCGGTGATCATAAGTGACCCTTGACCTCAACCGAGAAATTCAAGGGTTTTGTGTGATTGTAAGGTGGAGATAAGGTAGGATGGTCCCATATAAAGTGTTTTGAACTGTAGCTTGTCTACAAGCCATGATGTAACATACCCACACATTCACAATGTCATAGGAATAAGAAAATTAAAAACAAGTAAAAAATTACATATTGTCTTTCAAATTCTGTTACTTTCCTATAAAGAACCTGTAATGATATTCACAGTAAAATGTATTCAAGAGCATATATATCATAATCATCATCATCATCGTTATAAACATACACAAATTGCTATAAATGATCAAATTATACCACAAATGTACAAGTATTAATTATCAGCAACTAACACTGCTAATTAATTTGCCCAGGGAGCACCTGTTCCCTGAATTGTTTATATTTACATCACAGCTGATTGGAAGATATTTATTTGGACAATACAAATACAAAAACAAACAATTACCCAACAAACAACATGTTGGTATTATTTGGAACTGGATACCATATGATTAAAATCCCTTAAAATGGAACTGTTTTGTTGAATTTATCAAAAATGCAAATATAAAAAAAAATTAAAAAGTTTATAATATAAAAAATTTAAAAAAAATAAAAAAAAATAAAACACAGTAGTATTAATATGCCACCCCTGAAATGATCCTGGATAGAACCATTAAACTATGCATGCTAGTGAATACATTGTACTTCAGTATACGAGAGAAAGAAAAGATGGAGAAAGATATGAAAGAGATGCGATCGAAGAGAGATGTAAAGTTAATTTCAGGCTACACTGATGTAAGCAAGATCAGGACTACCAATAGGCAAACCAGTCCAATTTTAGGCTCATATAAAGCACTACCAGCTAGAGTTGATCATTTTATTTGAAATTTTTACAATACTACAAAGATGGATACTATACAAAGAAGTTTGCAAATAAACTTAAGCTTTATATCCAGGAATTGACTCAACTGTACAAACTGTTGAAGAAAGTACACCTGGGCCCTTAAGACCCCCCAAGCATACAAGGGTCCTTTTTAACTTGTGTATAACAAACATATAAAAGAAAGTGAAATATACATATTTATCAGCGGGGTCATAAACTAAATTCAAACCTTGAATGATCTTATCAATTCTGTAAATTTAATGAAATCCTGACAATACCTATGCACAGGCACCTATTCTGGTTTTTATATCTCACAAGAAAGCCCAGAGGGTTTGTTGATTCCATGCTATCAAAATGTTCACTCCATTACCGGACTGATATATTGCAAATAAAGGAAAGTTGTTTGAGTATGAACAAAAAGATGATCTCCCTTGACCCATTGAAGATATATTAGGAAAACTCACTAGTGGGCACATTTAAGACACTGATAAGGATTGTACAATATAAATTAATTAATATCACACAAAGAAGTCTTCCATTCTGGAATATAAGTCACATAGCTGCTCTATGGTGTCACATAGCTGTTCTATGGTGTAACATAGCTGCTCTATGGTGTCACATAGCTGTTCTATGGAGTCACATAGCTGTTCTATGGAGTCACATAGCTGTACTATGGAGTTGTATAGCTGTTCTTTAGAGTCACATAGCTGTTCCATGGAGTCTACAGCTATTCTATGGAGTAACATCTATTCTATGGAGTCACAAAGCTGTTCTATTGAGTCGCATAGCTGTTCTATGGTGTGGCATAGCTGTTCTATGGAGTTGAATAGCTGTTCTATAGAGTCACACATAGCTGTTCTATGGAGTAACATAGCTGTTCTATTGAGTCGCATAGCTGTTCTATGGTGTCGCATAGCTGTTCTATGGTGTCACATAGCTGTTCTATGGAGACACATAGCTGTTCTATTGTGTCACGTAACTGTCCTATGGAGTCACATAGCTGTCCTATGGTGTCACATAGCTGTTCTATGGAGACACATAGCTGTTCTGTGGAGTTGCATAGCTGTCGTATGGAGTCACATAGCTGTCGTATGGAGTCACATAGCTCTTCTATGGAGTCATATACATTTACCTGGTTCAGCTAACAACCCACATTTTGCCATCAACCCAAGAATTCTTCCTGAATGGAGTTTACAAGGCTTTACTTAACTCAATCAGCCAATACCAATTTCCCTTAAAATATTTTATTATTTATTATGTATTACAGAAATTAAGTCATCTTGGAAACCACAGGAGGTAGCAGAGATAACCGGTGATTAACCACGTTGAGTGAGCAACTGTATCACATTCCAAAAAAAAAAAAAAAAAATATATATAAGCAAAGAAGAATAATCTTTGGTAACTGGTCAACACATCATGGAGACACCTTTGTGGTTTACTTTCCTGATGTAACCAAGCACAAGTCACCCTTTTAGAAACTACACCCAGAATAAGGACCGAAGTACAGACAAAAGTTTTCTCAACTACCAATGCGGAAAGTTCTACACTGTAAGTGTCATCATAATGTCTGTCACTGGAGTTTCCTATTAAAATTTGGCCCATTTCAATTCCCGGGATAAAGCGTGACGATGTTTCAGCTGATTCATGTTTATTCATCTGTTTCTTCCAGAACATTCCACGTAATCCTCATTCCTGGTCTTCGTCTGAGTGGATGTAAACGTCGCAGATTCATCGGTTCCCGGACTCGTACCGCGACGGATCTTTCTGTATGTATTTCTGTATGTAATCCTCATTCATGGTCTACGCCTGAGTGGATGTAAATGTCGCAGATTCATCAGGTCTTGGACTTGCACCGCGACAGATCTTTCTTCTTCAACCCAACTTTATTCTGACCATTCCATCATTCATCATTGTAAATCTGTTTACGACAGATAAGAAGAGTTTGACATCAGCAGCAGTAGGTAATAGTGACCTACAACATAATGCCATGACTTTATCTTTATCCCCTTGTAGCGTTACTTGATTGCCCTATATTAATCCTGATTGAAAAGCAATTTCCGTTTTCAGATGATAATACCCAGAGAATTCAGTTGTGACTTTAAAGCATTATTATCAATTAATTACTCTTGGATCCTTCTGTAAAAACAAAATCCAAAATAAGACCTATGAGTCACTCAAGTCTTTCACATGCATATTAAAAGCCATTTGCAATTCAAAAGAAAGATTAATAGGAATAAAACAAACACAAAGTGAATATAAACTAAGCAACAACCGTGCAACAACCCTGAAATTGAAAACACAGCTATAAATAGTCTGATATTGCATTTGAACTTCCTTATGAATCATTGTTAGTGCTTATGAAACCGTAACTGAATATTTATTGAGAGGGAGGGTCACAGTGAAGCAGTTCTAATACTGCGTCATTATTTTATGCTGCATAAACATAAGGCTTTCTAGATAATTCTTGACGGGGTTCACGTTTTAAGGTTTCCTTTAGCTTCCTGTATTTCCCTACCATCACAATGAAAAGTGTCCAGTCATGGGGAAGGCAGTCAGATCAAAGCATATCAATTACCACATATGGTAATTCCGGAGAAAAGTTTGCATTCATTGACAGCTATGATTAATGACCACTGGCCAAACCAAACAACAATCATAACAACACTTTCTGACTACCAGAAGTAAACAAGTTTTCTAGTATCCTTAAAGATGAGTCATTTCCTTTATTGCAAAATACTGGAAGACACCAAGAGATATCTAATATCCCCCAAAGCAGATTAACTACAGATTTAATTTGTTCTCCAAAAGACAGGAAGTTATTGCTGATGTTTAGAAGATATCATAGTTGGAAAATCATGTCTGTTCCTTTCTCAATATTGGATGACATTTGCATCTTCAAAGGCAAATCAAAATCTGTCTGTCTCTTTCTACATTATATAATGAAAGGAAACTACAGTTTCAAAAAGCCCAAAAAGCTTAGTTTTTACCAGCAACCTATGAAATTTACCTCCATTACAGAAAAACACATCAAAATAATTAGGATAACAATTCAGCAAATTCAATTGGCTCTGCCATGCGTTACGTAAGACTTTTTAAAGCCATTTCTTCTATTCTTGATGTTCAATGGATGATGTGTATGATACTGATGTATGATGTTGATGGATGATGTGTATGCTGATAGATGATGTTGATAGATGATATATGACGACCATGTTTACTGATGCAGATGATGACCATAATTTATGATGTTGATAAGGGAGGATGAGTATGATGATGATATATGATTTATGATGTTATTGATGCTGATGATGTTGATAGATGATGAATGATGATGACGAAGATGTATACTGATGCAGATGATGACAATCATTTATGATGTTGATGATGGATGATGAGTATGTTGATGATATATGATTTATGATGTTTTTGATGTGTATGATGATGATGTATAATGATGTTTTATGTTGATGGATGATGTTTATGCTGGTGATGTTTTATGTTGATGGATGATTATGCTGATGATGTTGATAGATGATGTATGATGATGATCACGACGATGTATACCAAAGCAGACCATGACAATCATTTATGATGTTGATTATGTGTATTTTGATGATGTATAATGATGATATATGATATATGATGTTGATGGATGATATACATAATTGTGTTGACAGATGATGAGGTGTATGATGATGATGATAATTTATGATGGTGATGGATGATGTTGGCTGATGATGATGTATAGGATGATGGTGATGTGTGTGTTGCTTTTGATTATGTTGATGGTGTTGATGGTATTGATGGATGATGATGATGATGATGATGATGATGATGATGATGATGATGATGATGATGATGATGATGATGATGATGATGATGATGATGATGGTGATGATGATGATGATGCTGATGATGATGATGATGATAAATGATGATAAATGATGATGATGATGATGGATGATGATGATGATGATGATGGATGATAATGATGATGATGATGATGATGATGATGATGATGATGATGATGATGATGATGATGATGGATGATGATGATGATGATGATGATGGATGATGATGATGATGATGATGATGATGATGATGATGATGATGATGATGATGATGATGATGATGATGATGATGATGATGATGATGATGATGATGATGATGATGATGATGATGATGATGATTTATGATGGTGATGGATGATGTTGGCTGATGTTGATGTATACTGTAGGATGATGGTGATGGGTGTGTTGCTTTTGATTATGTTGATGGCATTGATGGATAATGATGATGATGATGATGATGATGATGATGATGATGATGATGATGATGATGATGATGATGATGATGGATGATGGATGATGGATGATGGATGATGATGATGATGATGATGATGATGATGATGATGATGATGATGATGATGATGATGATGATGATGATGATGATGATGATGATGATGATGATGATGATGATGGATGATGATGATGATGATGATGATGATGATGATGATGATGATGATGATGATGGTGGTGGTGATGATGATGATGATGATGATGATGATGATGATGATGATGATGATGATGATGATGATGATGATGATGATGATGATGATGATGATGATGATGATGATGATGATGATGATGATGATGATTTATGATGGTGATGGATGATGTTGGCTGATGTTGATGTATACTGTAGGATGATGGTGATGGGTGTGTTGCTTTTGATGATGTTGATGGATGATGATGTATACTAGGAATTTTGATGCCAGGTGACCTTTGGCCTTAGAACAAAATACAACTTTTATGACCCATCACCTAATGATCAATATGACCAAGTTCGATGAAAATCATACATAATAACTCTAAGGAGAGTAGAGTGTAGACTGAAATTTACTGTTTGACCTCTCATGACCCCAAATAATCTTTGACCTACATTGTTGAAGAAATGGCCACCCCCCGCACTAGTATACATTAGTACTTTACCAAGTTTTGTAACACTTTAGGAACAGACCTGCAAGCAGTTGCTTATCTACCATTGTTGACAGATGTATTACCATGAAAAATAGCCAAACTAGTTTAGCATATAAAATACAAATATGTGATCCAGACTTCCTTCACTTTCAACTCACTGATGTCCTCCAAATGCAGTGATGTTATTCAGGACTAGCAGTTTAGGGCTGTCGCTGTTTTTTAAGTTCTGATGGCATTGTACGCTCACACACTTTAGAATCTCTAGTATTTTAACTTAGCACAATCTATGCACTAAAATGTATGCACCGGTAATAACGAACGATTATATGTCTATGAATTATTAATGACATAACATGCTGAGGTGTTATGTTAAAAGAATGCTGTACAAAAAAAATTGCATTTGTTAAGCATTTCAGTCACTTGCACACTGGGAATTTGGTTATGTGATGAAAAGATTGGTTATTGACAGACACAAAGTTTCTCTTGTGTGTTGATGACATTGTTAAAGTGGGATAATATTGTAAGAATACTTCTTAACCTGTTCATTGCACAGCCCCACATCATTCAACTTAGTCAAGCATTGAGCCATTATTTTTGTAAATTTGGAACAAGGTAAACGGGCTATAAAACGAGATGAAAACTTATTAAACAACAATGATTATAAAGTCAAGCATTTTAAAAACTAGAAACCCAAAATAGTTACGAGAAGCTCAGGTCATCAAGGACAAGTAAAGTATATTGCTGTGACTAACCCTAAAACCCCCTCCCTCTCCCCCTTTATGTGTTATGCAATCAGAATTAGGTCAATGTGAAACAGGTAGTTATCCTATTGTGTCATAAGTCACAGCAAATGTTTGCACCTTTCAACCAAGGTACCTACTATTCCTCTCCCAAAACTGAGCCTATTACAGAATAGTTTATGATCTTATAAGACACATTATACTATTATAACACATGTAGTAACCTATAAGAACCATTATCATTGAGTTTTCTTCCATACCTGGACAAACTCTGGTCTCGATGTGTCTGGGATACACCAGAATGTTTATTGTACTACAAACTTGACAATTGACAAAAATGACATTTTAAAGTAGTTGATTGTTGAAAGTTCTGTAAAAGTAGGCTAGTTGCCATCACACTCAACATGCAAACATTACAAAAAACACTCCTGCCACCCACTGCCACCTCCTGCCACGACACTCCTCTCCCAGATACCTCAGATTTAAAATGTGGTGAGCGGTGACCACATTCAAGTATTCTGACATATCTTTAGGCTAGGTTTGGTAACTCACCTGAAACCTTTTGATTTGAGATACCGCTGAACTGCTGGCTTCACTCGTGCCACTCCTCCTTTACTGTTGTTACCCCTGCCGGTGATGATGAACAGGTCGGTGGAGGGGCGTAAGTAAGGGCTGGAGTACTTGATCGTGTTCATTTTCTCGTCGATGGTGCGCTGGAGCACCTGTATGGCCTCGTTAGCGTGCAGGCCATGTAGATCTATGGTACTCTCATCCTGCCCTTTGTTTCTGAAACATGACCAAAGAAGTTATTTTATAGCAAGGTCAACCTTTACAAAGCGCATTCACTTAACTCATTTGGTACAATATAAAATATATATTTAAATATATCTGATTATGACGGCTGATCTGGTATAAATAAGTTTTCACGTATAAAATTAAAAGAATTATCTGGGTGGATTCAACCTCTACAAACAAAAACCCCCCCCAAAAAAGATCTTGTGTTTCATAGTTTTCTTAAAACGATTTGTTTTGGCAATCCCAGAACACGTTCCAGAGATTCCATGTTTGTCTTACAAAAGGAACGATGACTGACATTTGCTTTTCCCATACCAAACAACAGTTAATATGTCGCAATAATTCTATGTATAAAACGACATTGAAAAATAATGCAATTTGACATCTGAAACGGTAAAAAACAGTCTGTGCCTGAGCCCTCTTGCATTATAAGAAATACATTGTAAATCTAGTGCCATTCCTTTTACTAGAAATATTGCACAATATGAATGTTGGGCTCAGTGAAAGGAGAGGTAAGGTGAGTACACAAATGTGACTGTAAAGGTACGTTTTTGCTGATGAAGCAAGTTTTCCACCACAGACTTTTGCTCTTCCAATACTTTGTGGAAATCACAGCTTAAGCTTTTCAGTACCGGAAACATTCACTCAAGCGTACCATTTGTAGCTTCCCCTCATCACTATCATCTTCAACGTTGGGTGTACCTCTCAGGTTTGATAGGCTAGTGGCTAGGCTAGTAAGTGTAGGTTGAGCGTTGCCAGCCTGACATTTATTCTTGCCTAGACTACCTGCAGGTCTTCCACTATTTCATTTTGCTCATTTTCCGGTTAGTAAGTGCCAATATGAATGAAAGATGAGGGGGTAATTCCTATACTGTTTCTTGGAAGCATGAAAATAATGTCCAAAATATCTAGAGCAGAATGGGCAAACGGTGTTACTCAACCAACATCTCAGGCTAGTCGCCTATCCCACAACGAACTATCTGAAAATATATTTCATTATATTCCATACACATTGTATAAAAGACTCTTGGAGGATCTTCAATCACCGTTAACACAAGGTTTACTGTGTATAGCCTGTCAGCAGTATATTGCATAGTTACCATGCACAAATCATATAACCTAGGATATTCATGACTAGACTAGGGCATATAATTATAGACTGATTTATCAATTGTTAAAAGTATTTCAAATAACAATAGTATTTGGACATTTAACTTCACTCGACACAAAAAAAAAGCTCCTCCCAGATTGCCTTTGACAAGAAGATAGGACTGCATTTAATGAAATGATCCTTTCAATAATGAATCAAGAGTTCAGAATGAAGCTTTCTGATAACTGCATTCAGTGATCATACATTGGAGCAGCTTTGTTATAAAAACCAATATGACAGACACATTGCTGGTTCCCTAGCAACTATTTTGGTTATGTTTTCCATCAAAGGAAAGTGATCAAGAGTAAATATGTATCATCTATGAATGACCTACCTGTCAACCAGAATTGCTTCCGATGCTCGTTCATTAGCTTCTTGAAGGAGAGCTGTATGCTTGTGACCCTGCGGGTAAAACAAACGAGCCGATTCCATCAAAGCAGTGTTTCCTTCTACACAGCCCTCTCTAATGTTGATGCTTACAGAATAAAGGAACCATTTTCATTTACAGTAGTGTCCTCCTACACACAATTCTGTCCTAGTTTTGATGTTCAAAAACTGACGGAATAACTTGCATCAAACAGCGCCCTCTGAAACATAAATCTCTCCTAGTTTGATCCTTGATGTAATCTTCAACTGACCGACTATTAATACCAATGTCACATAAGAATCTTGCACGATATGACTGTGAAAATATCTGACACTATTTGTCATAACACCTCAATGAGAGTTTCTCCATACAAGAACAATTTCTTAGATTTTTACAAAAGTCTTCTTTGGGTATTTTGATTCAAAGCAATAAATCTTTATTGCAGTTTTTCTAAGTTTCAATCTAAATTCAGAGTATAAAGACACATGTCATCCCAACATTGGCTAACATGTTCAGTTCTTTACCATTTGTGTTAAATATGTGATGTTTCAAGGTTGGGGGTTTTTCAGGTTGGATAATTCCTGACCTTGTGCTTTGATTGGGCCTTTTCGATTTCAGAAACTGCATTAATCAAGTGATATGTGCAGTGAGAAGATCCTAAGGGTTATCTCTATAATGGTGAATCTGAATATGTTAGAAGCCTTCTGAATTACTCAAACTAAACAGGGTTAGCATTTTCTCCTGTGGAAACATTTTGAATTGGATCAACAACAAAAAAATTGTTAGATATTTTCTAGAATATAAACTCCATCAGATGTGAAACATATCCATCAAGACATTAAACAGAATAAACTCAAATTGTTTTCTTTTTCTTTATGCAGTAACCATGGCATGCTACAATTCACTTTGTGTTTACTTTTATCAAAGTCATGACACTGATTTTTCTACTTAAATATCTGCTTTATTGGCTCCAATGATAGTACGCTATAGCTAGGAAAGTTTTGTGATTACGTAATTGGCCTGCCACTGTCGTAAATCCACCTCAGGGTCTAAGATTAGCCTGCATAGCTTCTTAACACCATTAGGCTCTTTGTGTAAACATTGTGTGGAAATAGGTTCATGTCTACAGTGTCATTAATCATACAGCGTTTACACAAAGTCCCTCATACAAGAAAAAATATGTTGCAGGCGTTGCAGACTTATTGGTAAAAAAGAGGTCATGTTACGACCGAGGCAGGTCGATTACGTTATCTCAAGAAACTTTTCCATGATAGCGTGCTACAGTTGGGGTCTATACAGCAGACCTTTTAATCATATTTTAACCTTACTTGTTGTGAATAGAAAGCTGCTTGTTCTGTTTGACCTTTCCTGAATGCTTCGGAGGCTTTCTTGAAGCATTCCTGACGCCGTTGGTAATGCTGATTAGCCTCGGCCCGGTAGTCATGGTAATCGGGATGATTGATAGACTGGAACTTCTCAGGTTTCTTCAACTGCACAGATAGTCAAAATTGATTTACACTTTAAACTTAAATTTAATAAATATTCATAACATATAGGGGATCTGCTTGTTTAGCAAAATATAAGAGGTTCTCACTTGTCAATCAAAGTGAGTACCACTGAGTGATCAATGACCAGTCAATCTTAGTGAGTACCACTGAGTGATCAATGACCGGGTCAATCAAAGTGAGCACCACAGAGTGCTGGTCAATATAAGTGAGTACCACTGAGTGATAAATGACCAGCCAATAAAAGTGAGTACCACTGAGTGATCAATGACAGGTCAATAAGAGTGAGTACCACTGAGTGATCAATGACCGGTCAATAAAAGTGAGAACCACTCAGTGATTAATCACGTCTATCTTAGTGAGTACCACTGAGTGATCAATGACTGGTCATTTGATATCAAGTTTTACTGTGGTTGAATTTTGGTCACTGAAAATCTAATGTGATCAGACAGCTGACACTTTGAGATACAGTTAAAAGTCAATTCAGACTATTTAGTCCTGTTATATCCTCAACGAATTAATTAGGAACAAAACGTTAGTCATAACTAAAACCTTTTGAGATATAATGCAAAACAATTCATGTCAATTGCCAACTATTTGAATTTTGCATAAAGATGACATTGCCATCTGGATGTCAAGATTTAACATTTTTAGTAATCAACACACATAAACACAATGGCATAAAGATAACAAACTACAACTGGATAAAACATTCAAATCAATTTTTTTTCTCCTCACTTTTTCTTTAGTATTTTGAATGAAAGCAGGATCAGGTGTATTAAATGTAGTGTCTTATGCAAGACTGACAGTCATGTAAACATTGGACACGATAAAAATGCAGCCAAAAACTGACAACTGAAGAAGAGAGCATAAACCAATTCTAGCATACCATAGAGGCAATTAACATATTACAAATAATAAACATCAACACATCCGTTACTTACATCATCATCATCATCATCATCATCATTATCGTATTCATCTTGAGGGTGTTGAGGGCGACATTCTGTTTTCCTTCTGTTCTGTACTACTTGGAAGTCTTCATTCTCTTGCACTGTGTATTGTGATGACTCCTCCCTCCTCCATTGCATGGCTTCTTGTGGCTGTTCATTGGTTCCATTGATGATACTGTCAATTGCAATCACCGTAGTCTCAAAATTGTAACTAGAGGAGAGTGCCGATAGAAAACTTTTAAGGGTGATATCATAATGCCTCACAGTCACTGCAAAATCCTCTCCAGAGAAAAACGTTGATGATAGAAGATTAAAGATTTCATCCCTATGTTTATGTCAATTGCAAATGGATGTGTGTTAACACTGTGATAATGTACTTTAAACCTCGCTCAAAAGAGAAGCATGTTTCAAGTGAAGAGTGAAATGCACCATACTGTACATATGTGACTGGTAGCATAGTCAATTCAGGACTTCCCTTTACTGGTTATTACTAATATGCTTGTTCATACAATTTGTTCACATTTTGATTTAATAATGTGGGGCTGTGCTACTGAGTGCGACACTATTGTGGGGCTGCACTATTCAAGCAAGACATGATCAAGACACATGTACTACCATCAAATCATCAAATTGGTTGCAGTCAACTTCACAAGTTGCAGAATCATTCCCAATGTGACAGCATTATGTAAATACTAGTGTAGGTGACAGAAGTAAACAAGCTAATGACCACATCCCAAGATCAGCAAACATGTTCTTACACCTTGTGATGGGAATTTGTGCAGAGATCTATGTTCACATTCAAATCAGACCGACCTACCCTACATACCTTAGTTAAACCAGAGGTGCCCCCTCCCAATGGTAATTTGCCATATAAAGAAAGCTGACTGCTAAGTACTAAGCTTTGAAGATAAAAAAATATATATGAAAATAATTTTATTTTAACTATAACTCTATGTAATCATAGACAGAGGGCATGTACAACATTTGGAGAGGTATCAGGGTCAATTAAGGTCAGTAGAAGTCAAAAGTAGGAAACTCTTGAAAATTATGATATATAACAGAGCAATAGTTTGCTAGACCTCATGCTTAATGTGTACCTGCGACTTTATCAGTAAAACCTGATTGGTTTTGGTGGAGGTCAAAGGTACATACATGTTCTATAGGCAGCAAATGTTTGAAAACTACTTCCACAGTATTACTCAAGAATACTGCATTGGACAGTGTTATGCCATGACACATGTACAGGCTTACTCTTTAATTAATTTGGGAGAGTTTCACACAACTTCAAAGGTCAATTCTAATCAATAAAGAAGCCAAGAAAAGAAATCCCTCACAAACTCAAAAATTTCAGGAAGAAAACTTTTGCCAATCTCATAGTAAAAAAAGTTGGTTGCCAGTTTCTGGTACTCATACCAAACCAAAGGTAAACCTGTGTTACTACTTACTTAAAGCTCATAAAAATATTCTCCAGCCACGAACTTTCGACACCAGGGTATTTTTCACTGAGTTCTTTTCTCTTTACTGTCACCGCCATGGAGTCAGCTACCCCTGAAGACATTGCCTCTTCCATCTGAAAGAATTGACGAAAAATATTCAACGAAGCAGAGAACATCAATCAGAGAAATCATGTGAAGAGCTCTACAGATTCTTTTGGGACTGTGAATGTGTATGTGGTGGTGGCGTGGTGAGGGCCCTGAGGGGGTGCTTCAGTGGTTGGGGTTATGTATTTTTGTATGTATTTTGTATGTTTTATATGTATGTATTTTGTATGTATTTTAGATCCTACTTCAAGTAGGAACTCGCAAAGAAGCCTCATTGGCTTATCAAAGCCGAAAGCTGACCGAAGTCAGTCTCTTATACATTCATGATTATGAATTGTCAACAACTCTGTAACTGGACGACATACATTTATCTGAGAGTGGCTCGAACCGTGTGTCCTGATTATAATTATGTATATATATGCATATATTATGTATATATTATGAACATATTATGTATATATTATGGATATATATATATAATGATTATGTGCCGTGATTATAATACAGTGATCAATCCAATTATACAAAGAGAACAAAAAGAATGAAATCCAAGAGACTTCATTGGAATAGATTGATCACATTAAGTTATCCTTAAAGTGATAACTTTGAGGACATTTTTAGTAAATGTCTTATGAAAACTTTGAGAGAGATCCAGAGATGGCAAATTATTCTTGAAGATCTCTTCTAGGGAGAAGAATGCATTTTAAATGAACAGTGACCCACAGAGATATTAAATCTTGTCAATTCTCCATCATGTAAGGTACCTGATTACATATCCCTTATTTGTTTACGTAATACACATATTATTTCATCTCAAGCTGTTTTTTGCTGAGTTCAAATCGACATAAGCTCCATGATACAAAGTGCAGTTATTATTTAATTACTACGACTTCTTGTGAGATTCATTGAAGAATCCATGCTTGAATTATCCCATTTACAGGGTTTCCAAATTGTTGCTTCTGTTGACCCAATGACCTTTGCCCTCCACGGTTCAAAGTTTGAGGTCCATTCAACCTTTCCATCTCGAGACCTCATGTTTACAAAGGAAGGCATCTCTCACAAACACACACAAACATGTACAAAGCCATCATGCCTACATATGGTTAACATAAGGTGACCATATTTTCCTGACTGGAATCAGGGACATTTATTGAGTGACTGATATGGGGGAGGGGTCCCCTCCCCTTTGGAAAATTTTCAAGTGCCTAAGGTGCTTAGATGTAAAATGGTGATACTTAGAAGCACTTTTTAAATCAATTTTATTTTCAAAACTGTAGCTTTTTCTTAGATGAAATTTACTTACTTTACGAAAGAGTGCTAGGCTAGATCGATCTAGCATATTCCACTTTACACTGGCCCACCTGAAATACTGGTTAGTTCCGTTCTGCGACTGCACACTTGACTAAATTTTGTTTTTAGAATTATTTTACAATAATGAGGGAAATTTTCGAAATTCCTGAACATTTTGACGAATCGGGGACATTTTCGGGGACACTTGTTCAACGGGGGGGGGGACAGCACACTGTAATCGGGGACTGTCTGGTCACTTTAGATTAACATCAAAACTAAAATGGAACGTCAGTAATTTTGTGGCCTTTCAATACCTGCATTTTCCTGCCTAATTCTTTGGCCATATCGTCATCCATGATATCCCTAAACGTTTCTGTCCTCACCCCTGGTGACCTGGAGGAGGACATAGATGTTGATGCAAGGTCAGCTCTACTGGAGGCCTGATGGTTTTTCCTGAGATGTTCTTTCTCCAGTTGCTTCTGAACAGACTTCATCCTCATCTGCTCTTCTTCTTGCTGCAGTTGCTTAGCAAGCTCTTCATCTGGATGAAAAATTATTCGAAATGGATATTTCTCCTTCAAATGTAATGCAAATTTGGAATGCTTCTAATATGTACTATACATACATACAAACATATTAGACACTTATATAGAGCTGCTACATCGAGATCGTAGCACTTTTGACAACTTAGCCTTGGTCATTGGTAACTTGTCACACCTACACACCAAAGTGTGCGCAATTCAATCAATCTCTCCTGTGGCACCACAGTGCACCACAACCACATGTCCCCCGGGGGACTTCCCATAGGATGCAGCCAAAAACCGGCGCACGCAAATATATTTGCAAGTTACCTCGCAAGTCCCCATTTATACACCTGGGTGAAGAGAGGCAATGGAGATAAAGTGCCTTGCCCAAATACACAACGCAATGATCTGGCCAGGGCTCAAACCTGTAATCCTTAGATCACCAGTCCACTGCCTTAACCACTTGACCACAAGGCCCTCTACTATGAATGCAAGTTGAATAAAAATGGTGGTTGATTTTTTTGTAAGACTATTATCTTCTCCTGTAGACACTCTGTTCCTTATAAAGTAAGACAAAGACATTTTTCCACTCAAGTGCAATCATAATCTCACTGAAGTTTGCTGGTGCTGAACAAAATTCTATCTAATAAACTCTCTTCAAACCTTTGAAACCCATATTATGCATACAGCATGCCCTCTGCTTGTGATGTTCTCATATACAGCAAGGTTTTGAAACAATGACAATTTCTACTACTGGGATAGCCCTTTAATGATATTTGTCAACAAAGCTGGTATGAAAACAATGGTAATTAAAACCTCATCAACCACTAACCTTGCTTCATCATCCCCAGCAGCTGTTTTTCTTCTCGTTCAAACTTTTGCTGGAAGTTCTGACGCCAAGCAAAATGTATGGCTTTAGCCAACGGCAGGTCGACCGAAATGGTCAGATCATCCTCCGAGAGCACATCTTAGAAACAGAGCAAATATGAGTTAGATGGAAGAGTAAACAGAGATTCAAACATAGATGGAACTAATTTAAAATTGTAGAGAGAAAAGACTGCATTTGACAATCAACTTAGTCCACCGAAGGGGGGGGGGAGGGGGTTGCATTCATTGCACTTTCCAAGACCTATGCGACCGACAATAAAGCGAAGACACTGATAAAATGTGGAAGCTGAGAATGTACCACAAAACCAAAGATGTTTTTGGAGATAAGGATGTCTCATGACAGCATCAAAGATCTAACACCATAAGTTGTGCAGAAATCTAGATATTAATGAAAAACCAGCAGGCAAAAATGCATTGTGGTTTCGATGATGTAACATGAGCAGTTTTCTTCATGAATCTGACGTAATATATAATGAGGGTGTACATGTTCACAAGGGTTTCAAGATTTGACCGCTGATGACCCAAAGTGACCTTTGACCTCCACCAAAAACAATATTATGTGGTACGTCTACACACTGAACTTGGCTACCAGTACTGAGATATCGTGATTACAAGGTTTCCCCAATTTGACCCTGGTGACCCCAAATGACCTATGCCCTCTACCAAAAACAGTAGGCTTCTTTTACACAAATGTGGTACTCCTACACACTTGAAATAAGGTCTGCCCATGATTCCCTTCTTGAGATATCACATTTACAAGATTTTCACAATTTCACCCCAGGTGACCCCAAATAACCTTTGACCTCCACCAAAAACAATAGACTTGTTTTACTCAATGTGGTACTTCTACACACCAGATATGAAGTCTGCCCATGCTTCCCTTCTTGAGATATCACGTTTACGCGGTTTCCCCATTTTAACCCCTGATGACCCCAAATGACCTTTAACTTCCACCATAAGCAATAGGCTTGTTGTTCTCAATGTGGTACTTCTATAAACTAATTATGAAGTTGGTATGACATTCCCGACTTGAGATATCGTGTTTACAAGGTTTTCAGTTTGACCCCTGGTGACCCCAAATGACCTTTGCCCTCCACCAAAGACAATAGGCTTCTCGTACTTAATGTTGTACTTTTATACATCAAGTATGAAATTGGTCTGACCTTCCCTTCTTGAGATAGCGAGTTTTCAAGGTTTTCACAATTTGACCCCTGTGACCCCAAATGAACTTTGACCTCCATCAAAAACAATAGGCTTCTTGTACTCAGTGTAGTTCTTCTACAAACGAAATATGAAATTGGTCTGACCTTCTCCTCTTGAGATATTGTGTTTACATGCTGGGCGTCACAAACGCACTCACACACATACACACCCATACATGCACCATCATGAATGAATGCATAGGTTACGATTATCATTGAAACCAAAAAGAAAAAAAAACTAAAAACTCACCTGAATCAATGTTGTATCCAACAGAACCAAAGATTTCTTGAAGCTGCAGTGCAACTGCCATGTCCAATTGAAATGTGATGCCTTCATGGAATCTTGCCGGAACTCCTTTTCCCTCTTCATCTAGTAAATCAGATGGAGTAGCTCTGGATGTAACCAAACTTGCAGCTTCTCCTCTATTTTTTTCCTCTGTCTCATTTCTCTCTTGACCATTCACCTCAGGATCTGGAAGGTCTCCAACATCGACCTGGCTACTCTCTTCCACTTTTTGCTTTCTCTTTAAATCATGGAGGTTGTATCTATTAGGGAGACGCATTCCTTCTTCTCTAGCACCGAGGTGCTTGGAGAGCACTCCTCGTCCAGGCTGCTTAGATGGGTTCGTGCCATCTTTCGATTGACTCTCTTTTCTTGGATGCTTGTTGTCACCGCTGACCGCATTCTGGACTTTCTGTCGGTTGTCGGACTTTGGTTGATGTGTCGTCTTTGCTGCCGGCTTCTGTTTTAGTTTTTCGTCTTTGGCCATCTTTTCATCTCGTCGAGGAGATGGACTTTTCTTCCGAGGAAGTGATCTTGATCTTCGGTGATGCGTTCCTCCCTCCGTGGACTGCGAGCGTCTACCTCTCTGATGATGTGAGCCATCCTGATCTGAGAAGGAAGCTGATTCTTCCTCACTCAACCTGTTGGAAGTTGTTTTCTTCTTTACCACACTGGGTTTCTTGCCTTGCTCATTTCTTTGATCAACTCCTGTGCCGACCACATTTTTCAAACGGTTAGCTTTTGATGCAGGTTCGCTAAGTCCAGTGCCATCTCTCGCTGCCTCCTGTTTGGACCTGACACTGGGAGTAGGTGAACTTGATTTCAAATGCTTTCTTCTATTTGGTGTTATATCCTCATTTACGTGGGCATGAGCTGATCTTTTCTTGACCTCGGCATTCATTTTCTTCAGTTCCCGGTCTGTTCTATTAAAGTCACCTCCATTTCTTTCAAGCAATTCACACACTTCTGCATAAGGAATGTCTGGGTAATTTTGGAGAAGTTGTGCCAAGTGTTGATCAAACTCAAGCATTGGTTCATCCCCTGAACTGGTCATTGTTTCTGCCTCAATGAATCTACCATCGTCGCCATTTAATGCTGCTCTCATGGGGGAAGAGATCCATCTTTTAGACACCAACACATCCACATTGGGATCTTCCTCATCAATCTTTGCACCATCATTGATAACTTTTAACACAAGCAAGTCTGCCCTGCTGGTCTGAGATGATTTTTCTTCTTTAGGGAATTGAGTTGGCAGTTCGTTACCTGGAGTAGAGCGAGTCTTCCCCCTGCTTCTACCATTTTTGATCTTGTCTTCGCCTAACCCATCGTCTGTCTCGTTACTCAATTCAACAAGAACCTCACTTGCCAACTGCACATCACCGTTACAATCTTGAAGAACACTCTTGATTTGCTGCTTCTCAAGATGAGGAAAGAAGGTATGCAACATTTCGAAGTCAATTTGAACCTCCTCTGTCATGCTGCTCTTATCAATCTTCCTCCTATGAGGTATAGTTTCCTTACCCTCAGCCTCACACACACTAGCATCATCTCCGACCCAGAGTCTTGAACTGGTGGTCTTTATCCAGAAGTGTCCAGGCACAGGAGATTCAGTGCCATGAGCTGAAGTGACTCTCTCAAGAATTCTAAAGTGAGATGGATCTGTCTGACTACTCTGGTGTGTCATCTCTGGGATACTTTTGAGACTTTTGTGAGTCATAACCGCCTCTTGCGGTGACAGAACTTCTTTCTTGATAGCACCGGAAGACCAATTTAGGTTCATAGCCTTCTGCCGTGTTTCCTCATTGATCAAAGGTGGTGAAGTTTCTTTAGAGGCACGAGCTACAGTTCTCTTAATCGGCTGAGCCTTGTTCTTATAATCTTGATCAAATTGACTTGGTTGAGTTACATCGTCTTGTTCATGTCCAGGCCTTTTTCGGACAGGTTCCTCTGCTTGAGCACTAGTACTCTCTCGTGATTCATGAGAAGGGTGTGCCACATTGGTTTTACATTCAGACCCTTTATTAACACTTTCCATATGAGCACTGACACCTGTTACTGATGGACCACTGAGAAGTGGAGATATACAGGTATCTTTATCCTTGTCATCACCAGCAACTTCCCCTTTGGATGACAATGACTCAGGTAAAGTTGGTAATTCACGAGCAGAGAAAGTTGGAGCAAGACATCTTCGGGCAGTAGGTGTTGCTGCCCTTCTTATTCTTTGCTTCGTTCTAGGCACTGTTTCAAGAGAGCGGAATTGCGTATCAGATGCCCTTATGGGTGAATTTACCAAGATTCCAGGATCTTCTGATGCAACAGGAACGACGGGTTCGGAGATGGTCCTTTTGACCTTTGGTCTTGCTCCTGCTCCTTCCCATTCTGAACCAAGAGTCTGCAGTTGATTGTTCCCTAAAACAGTAGTAGTAGTACTTCTGTGGTCCACGTTTATGCCTGCAACTCCATGAGCGTCAGTTTCACTACTAAACTTGGCAGGAAGGTATGCAAGGCTCTGAAAACACTCAGTATTTCCACTGGAAGTGTTACCGTCATCCACAGTGCCATCTCGTGCTCTGTAAGCTGCTGATGGCCCAGATGTACCCAACCTTCCCTCCATGGTACTGTCTCCCATCCTAACTTTCCCTTTCTGAATACCTGAAGGACGATTGGATGAAACATCGGCAAGAGTTGAGCCATACGAGGGGCTCTTGCTAATCTTTGACATTACTGACACATCTGATGAGCTCACAGAACCAAGAATCCTTTCCTTTTCCATTGACAAACTGTCCCTCTTCTCCCCTTCCGAAGAATCATGAACCTGGACTGATTCATTGTCTTGTTCTGAAGCTGTCAAATATTTGGCAAATTCTGGCCCTCCTGGCAAGTGGTCCTCTTTTTTGGGTAAAAGTCTGCTGTCATCCTTGCCTGTATTTCCAGTGCTTCCTTGTTGCAGGTGCTTACTGTTGTTGCCAGGGGTAGTGTTTGTGGAATGGAGGGATGATGATGATGATGTTAAACGATTAACACGATTACCCTCTGAATCTTCACGTTCTGTCTCTGGGTTGACAGCTGCTGGGGTACCTTTCCTCCTCCTTGTATCTTTAACATTTTTCTGCTTAGTGTTGTTCACCTTATCCTTGGCATGGTTCATATTTGTATGATTATTTTCAGCAGCATGACTTTGTCCAGGAAACTTTTCATTCCCTTCATTCTCATTTTTGTCTGCGTTGTCTAACTCTTGTTGCCTTCCTACAGGTAAAATGTCATCGCTGCCAGAGCTTTTCCAAATTTCATCAATATTCTTCATCGCTGAAACTTTGTTTTGAAAGCTTGCGATATTATCATTGAGACAGGAGGCAAGGGGAATACTTGTGACCACATCCTGTTGCTTACTAAGGCAATTATCCATACCATTGCTACCACTTCTTTGTGTGTCTTCAAGTGGAACATTGGTACACTGAGAATCATCTTTTTCAGCAAACACAGTTTCTTTCACTATTCTAGTCTGGGGGAGTGCCTTGTCACTCCCAGTGTGAGTTGTGTGGCCAATGTGCTGCTTATCAGATGCTTTTCCTACGGCTTGGTCTTTTGTTACCCTCCTCACAGAAACAGGTGTTTCTTTTGTTTTAGAGGTCATCCTCTGAGGGCTTTTGTAATTGGCATTTCCTTCTCCAAGCTCATGCTCATGATGAGGCTCGGTTCTTTTCTTTCCTGCACTGTGTGTGGATTGTAGTAATGTTGCTACGGAGTCCAGTCTTTCAAATCGTTGAAGCATTCTACTTATCTTGTCATATGGAACACCATGTGTGTTTCTCCTAAAGACGAGGAAAGGAAAATTAAGTTAATTGTGAACTGTTTGTACAGCAGGTACCAAATGAGCAATCTTAAAACAAACAACCATCGAAACCTCAACTTGCGTTTTGTTAGCTTCTCTCACTGCAATAAGCTATGGTTATAGTAATAGGAGCCTAGAAAACCGCAATAACAATAAACCGATAAGAAGAGCTTGGTGACAGAACAGCGAAATTTGTATGATTTCACAATGGTATTACATTGTGTGGAATGTAATTATAATGAACATGCATTGTGAAAATTTTGTATTCAATAGTGCATTTTTCTAACATTTGCATAGAGCACCAAGTTGTCTACAGTTGGAAAATCAAAAGGCAGGTAGCCTAACCACAAGAAATCTGTAAGCCACTGGCAGGCTAGGAGTTTCAGTGTAATATTGGCACAGGCTGGTCACATGATTGTTCAAATAAATTGTGCCAGTAGTAGTGTTTGACCAATAATTGGTTATATAATCGGCATAGGCAAGATCCTAATATTACGTTCTACATAAAGGATTGGATTGTATTGTACTATACCATTTTGTTTAGTTCCCCCTATAGTTGGATCATTCTAAGTAGTATGAAATTTTAACCAATCAGAGTTCACCAATTCTGCATTACTACTATTACTATTACTACTACTATGGAGACAAATTGTCTACTCTTCCAAAGGGGAAGGAAAAATTTATTTGTTTATTATTAACACTCAAAGTTTTGGCATGAGAAACTTTACGGCAGGGGATGTTACACCAGCACACACTAGCACAATTGCAATTGATACTGAGCCTTCAGCATCATAACCAAAAACAGTACAAAGGAATTGAATACAAATTTCACCAGTTTGCTCAGAATAAGTGCTTCTTGCATTATTCCAAAATAAAAGCTTGTATATAAAATAAAAGTTTGTTTATAAAATAAATGTTCCCCTTGAACTTCCTTCTTAAAGCCATACACTGAATATGTGCTTCACCAAACCTAGACTTCTTGAGTTAGCTTATAATTCATAAAATAAATGTTCCCCTGAACTTCCTTCTTAAAGCCATACATAAAGTATGTTCTTCAACCAAACTAGACTTCTTAAGTTACCTTGTTCATAAAATAAATGTTCCCCTGAACTTCCTTCTTAAAGCCAGTATGTGCTTCAACAAGCATCACATACCAATTTATATCTTGGAACAATCTAGAGTTCACAAGTCCTTTAAGGAAAGGCAAGAAATATCTACAATTTAAGACGAGATACCACAACCCACGGGTTCTCCGTTGATCAACTTGCATTATTTACTGGCATTATTTTAGGTTTTCTTTTGTCACACTGCCACACTAATATGCTTTTAAATCCTAAGGATTAACAACCTTACCTTGCAAGTTCACCCACTTTCTCACGCCAAGGGGTCCTTGGTTCTCTTACTTCCACATGGTAATTCATGGTAAGTGCCTGTAAAAATGACAAGAAACAGTCATGTTGTAATGTCACAACACATGTATCTCCTTGAAACGACCACCTTAGTCTTTTAACGGGCAAGTTACATAAATGACATAAGTACTCACCATTGCTGCATATGGTTGCATCTCCCAAAGCTGAGTATTTGTGTTATCAATGATGACAGGAGTGATACCCTTTTCCATTGCACGTTTGGCTGCAACAGATACAAAAGATATACATGAACTTTATATTTGTAACTCATTCTCATAAGCATTGTCATATCCACCCTGTCTTAAAAAACCTGCACTGGCTACCTGTAAAATATCGTATTATGTATAAAATTCTCCTTATTGTTTATAAATCACTTAAAGGACATGGTCCAATTATATATTTCTGACTTACTACATATTTATGTCCCCTCTCGTAATCTAAGATCCAGCTCTCAATTTTTATTATCTGAAATTAAGTCCAAACATTCTTGAGGGGGGGGGGGGAGGGGTAGGTCATTTATTGTTTCTGCCCCTCGCTTATGGAACCAACTTCCCTTTAAAATCAGACAAGCATCTACTCTCTCTAACTTTAAGAAGAGCATCAAATCCCACTTAATGACAAAAGCTTTTATGTGATCTTGTACCATTAAGTTTTTCTTCTGTCATTATTTTGTATTATTCTGTATTATTTGTATCATTTCTAATTGTCAATTGCGCCATGAACATTCTTTGAGTGGTGTGTGCGCATTATAAGTCGTATTATTATTATTATTACTATTAACTGGTGCACACCAAAATGAAGAGGATTATCTATTGACTAAATATATAAAGGAAGTTATCAGGAATAAGTTATCATTTTGACCAAGTGTGATCAACCAGTTTGTTCAATGGTAAGGATATTACAGTAAAGAATGGTTATTCAAATTCCTAATGCAAATCCCTTAAGACTTTTTACAGTAAACTGAGAGCCTACAAGAGATTATTAACATGATGCAGAGAAATATTTTGAAAAATTAACAGTCATCTGGTATAAATCAGTAACAAGTTTCCTATCCAAGACAAATTGAGATAACCTATTGACCCCTTGAGCCAATTCTTCCACCATTTGAGACAACTTTTTTTTTACATTTGGCTGCAACAGATACAAAAGCTTTTTAAATATGAAACACTTGCAACTGAAAACACTAGTACAGTTTGAGTAAATCTCTGCTAATATATAGTCAACAATATGGGCTTCTTGCAGTATTTTACCTAGGTTTTTATCTATTATAGTTACTTGGGCTTTATCATATGATTATTACTTGGATCATATGATTATTACCGGTAGCATTAACTGTGCAAAGACCACTGTTGTGAATAAACCAGTCATATGTTATCGTAGGACACAAGATATTGACTTGGTTCAGTTTAGATCTGATATCAATGATAGCCCAATTTGCAGGGTTGATCAAAAGGGTTCACTCCCTGAACTTGTTTCTACTTATGATTCATTGAGTTTTATTTTTGATAAACATGCCCCTGTTATTAGGAAGGTCGTCAAACCTGACAAGAAAATTGAACCTTGGTTTAGTCATGATATTGTCCAAGCTAAGAAAGTTAGGAGACAGCACGAGCGTCAGTGGCGCAAAACAGGTTTATCTGTTCATAGAGAACTTTTTAAGGAACATTGTAAAGTTGTGCGGAACAAAATTTATATTGCAAGGAGAAATTATTACGCCACTATTATTGCGGATACATCATCTCCTAAAGATCTTTTCAAGACTGTTGATTTTCTTTCAAATAAACAGAAGTGTGCCATTCTGCCGAACTATTCCTGCCATACAGAGTTATCTGAGAGATTCTCCCTTTATTTTTCCAAGAAGATCTCGGAACTTTGTACTATGTTAAATCGTCAAGGCCTTCATCTTTCTGCAAATTGTTTGACTGAGCCATTGCCTGCATCTTCGTTCGACAGTTTCTCTGAAGCTACTGAAGATGAAATACTTAAAATTATCAAAAACTCTCCATCAAAATCGTGTATGCTTGATCCGCTGCCAACATGGTTAGCTAAAGGTTGTTCAGCAGAACTCATTCTTCTCATCACGAATATTGTCAATACTTCTATGTCAACAGGAACCGTACCTGATTCCTTTAAGGTTGCTCATGTGACTCCTGTACTTAAAAAGACCAGCTTGGATAGAAACTGTTTAAAAAATTATCGCCCTATTTCGAACTTGAGTTTCGTTTCAAAGGTTTTGGAAAAGACAGTTTTATCTCGCTTAATGGATTATCTTACCCAGGAGAATCTTCTCGAACCATACCAGTCAGCTTATAAGTCTGGTCACAGTACGGAAACTGCCCTCAATGCAGTTCATAATTTTATTACATCCAAGCTTGATGAAGACTGCTTTGTCCTTTTAGTTCTTTTAGACTTATCATCAGCTTTTGATACAGTTAATCATTCCATTTTGTTGGAAAGACTGCAGTCAAAGTATCGATTAGGTGGTACTGTTCTATCCTGGTTCAATTCTTATATTACTGAGCGTTATCAACAGGTGAAAATTGAAGAAGTTCTCTCGTCTCCTCGTCCATTAGTTACTGGTGTTCCACAGGGCTCTGTACTTGGACCTGTTCTTTTTTCTTTATATCTTGCGGAGTTGAGTGATATTATTCGGCACCATGGTGTTCATTTCCATCATTATGCGGATGATACTCAATTACTTCTTGCTTTCGATAAGGATGATGTGCCAAATGCTTTTCATAAAATGGAAACCTGTATAAGTGCTGTAAACACTTGGCTTACAACTAATCAGTTGAAACTAAACTGTGATAAAACAGAGTTTATTGTTTTGCGATCACGTTTCTCTGAAGTTACACCTAATTTTCCTCCACTTACTGTTGGTAAAGACTCTATTAATATCTCCTCAACTGTTAGAAACCTTGGTGCATATTTTGACCAGACCATGTCACTTGAAAAGCACGTTACTAATCTCTGTCGTTCTGCAAATTGGCAACTTAGGAAAATCAGTTTGATGAGGAATTACCTCGATAATAAGACTTGTGAGATACTGGTCCATGCGTTTGTGACATCAAAGCTTGATTTTCTTAATTCACTTTTATTTGGCCTTCCTGATTCGACCATCAAGAAACTCCAAAAGATCCAAAACACCGCTGCCCGTATCGTGAAAAGGAAAGGAAGAAAGTGTCGCACCACCCCACTTCTGAAGGAACTTCATTGGCTACCTATCAGCTACAGAATCCAGTATAAAATACTTCTTCTCACCTTCTGTGCTCATCATCTTGAACGGCCTGTGTACCTGTCACAACTTCTCTTGCCATATATACTCCAACTCGCACACTTCGTTCCTCCAACAAACTGTTTTTAACTGTTCCAAAACCACGATTGAAGAACTATGGTTTACAGAAGCTTCCAATACTCTGGGTCTTATCTCTGGAACAAGTTACCAGATCACATTCGAACATGCTATAAACTTTCTACTTTCAAAAGTCTACTTAAGACCCATTTTTTCACTTGTTCTTTTGTAAATTAATTTACTTTCTCTGTAAAGCGCTTTGAGCAGTAACTTTTGTTTACTGATTTGGCGCTATATAAGTCTCATTTATTATTATTATTATTATTATGCAGTGTGTTACCTCAGTTTTATCTGTACTTGGGTTTCTTGCAGTGATAGCCTCAAATGACCTTTGACCTCTACAAAAGCAACAGGGTTCTTTTGTTAACTAAGTTGGATCCACAAACCAACGGTTCATCTAAGCCGTGCATTCCTTGTTGAGTACTGTAAGCTTGCTTACTTGATTTTAATAGTTTGGCTACTAGTGACCTAATATAACATTTTGACCTTGAATAATATAAAAAAGCAATTGGGAATCACCATGGGGCACACACATCAAGAATGAGTTTCATGGAAGCTGGACCTTGATTGAATTGACCCTTGACCTTCACCGATGACACAATCAGCTGAATACTCACCACCAAGTATGAATTTCATACAGGGTGAGTTATCCTGGTTGCAAGTCAAGACACAATATATACACACATGCATGAAGACCCTTACACATGTGCCATCACGGAAGCCATATATTTACAAGTTTTACCTTTCCTCTGAGTACTTCGGTGAGCTTCTTCCAGCTTGTAAGGATTGAACTCGTAACTACCATCTCGTTTCATGAAAAAGTCATCAGTGCTGATGATCACACCGCTCCCTGAAGAAAGGAGTTCTCTGAAATGACATTCACATCATCCTTAGAGCTATTTAAGTACATTCTTAGCTTGACACCACACCTACATACAATAAAATGCTAAATATTTGCTAACTCACGGCCACGGTCATTTAGGAAAAATATGCAGGAGAAAGAAAGCAAATGCATGTGCCCCTTACACATTTTGGCATGTACCTAAATAATGATACATTTTTGATTATTAATCTAATGGAGGAATATTCTCATAAACAATAATCACCCCAACCAACATTTATGTCTTGAAAGAGAGATGGGGATATATACAGTAACTTTGCATACTGTGGTATACATTCTGTACATGTAGCTCCCCTGTTTGACAGTAAAAATTATCACCCCTTCTTTTTAACCACACAGCTGCAACCAAAATGGCTTAAATTTATACAGTGGAAGGATATACTGTATGAAGATTGCATTCTGAGGCACTTACACAAATTATTTCACATATTTGTGCAAAGTCAGGGAAATTATTCCTTAAACAGTTTTGACCCATCTACTTTTGGTGGAATCTGGTTTACAGCATCCGTGACATCACAGAGTTGAAGAATTGAAATAAACCAGACAGAAACATCAAGGAAGATCATTATTACCTTTGACCTTTAAAAGAACCTTTGGTCTCTTATCATCACAAGCTATTGCATACCACACCAGTTTATGACTATGGATAGTAGACGCTATCTAGTAGACACTACTAAGGATAGTAGGTACTACTAATTCCTTTCCATCTTCAAGAACCCTTGACATATTGATGACCATAAATTGGTCTGTTTACTAAATGTAGGACAGAATTAACATATCACTTTGAGTAGTTTCATTGCCGTTGCAGCTTTAAAACGTCTCTCACTGTTAGGAATGTAGCTATGCTTGCAGCAATTTTGGCACGAGTGGAGTGTGGAGAATTTCAACAAACCAGATAGCCAACAGACTGAGTGATTCCTTTCCAAGTTTTAAATGAAACAATCTTAATATTAGACTGCACGCAATGTGGTCATGTTCTGACCTGAGGACCTTTTACCGCCATAGACCAACATGGAGTTGAACTGCTATTCATGAAGAATTTTCAGAGGTTGACCTCTCTTGACCTCAAATGATTTTTGACTGCCACAGAGAGCAATAGGATTCTTGTACTCGCTAAGGTCGATCCACGTACCAAGTATACAGTTAAACCACATGTACTTTTTAAGTTAGAAGAGCTTTCAAGCCAACGCACCTCACACACACACCTACATATATGGACCCACACACATAACAGGCATCGCAAAGATTCTGTATGCTTTAGGCAAAGAATTAAAAAGTATCAACACACTTGGCACAGACATACCAGAAGTTTATATAGTAATTGATAAGCCTAATTTGCAGGCAAGGATCAGGCCTGACAACATTTATTGTTATTTACTGCTTAAGTTATATTGCAATACCGGCTAATTGTGTGCATAGATGGGTGGTTCCATTGTTTTACAACTGACATGTAAAAACCAGAAAACTATGTCTCTTTGTGCTTCCTAGTCACATTTTAAATGAAACAATTTAACATAGCACATGCACAGAGGTATTTAAAATTTAATTAAATTATCATTAGTATTGCCCTTAAATATTCTAGAAATTCAAATAATGGTAACACATGATCAAATTTCAACAAGCATGCCCTCCATTAATAATCATCCACACTGAGATCAGCACAACCCCCCCCCCCCCACGCAATAGTACCTCAATAGTATCACCCATGCTGAGACACTAAATTGTCTTTAAATTTCAACAAGCATGCCCTCCAATAGTAATCATCCACACTGAGATACTAAATTGTCTATTCATTTCAACAAGCATACCCTTCAATAGTAATCATACACACTGAGACACTACTGTATATTGTCTATTAATTTGTAAATCCTCAATGACAGAGCCTCAAGGGAAACTACCTTTGAAAACTTCTGCCATTTTTTTTGGCATACTACAATTGAGGGTCAATACATTACCGATGAAAATTTAATGGCTGTGTTCTAATGTAAACACATCATGTTTGTACTACTGTAACTGTTTTCTGAGCCTATTGTTACGAGAATGACTACCCAATGACTACCCATATGCAGTACCTACCTAGCGAGGGTTGTCTTGCCACTTCCGGGAAGGCCACGCAACAGACAAAGTACATTACCCCTTGGTAAAGGTTCTACGTGTCTTTCCAAATTCTGCGGCTTTGGTTTTTCGGTCCGGACAATCTGTGATTGTTTTTTTGGCCAAGACGGCGCATTCTCTTTGCCGTGCGATAGGAATGTTCTAGAGTAACTGTCATAAGGTGCTGTCCTTTGATGCACACCTATGTTCAGGTCAGCATAGGTAGTCCTTTGCCTGTGTTCTTGATTGTAATATCCTTGTGTAACTGAACGAGGGTCATAGTAGGTAGAGAGATAATCTTGCGTACCCTGTGGGCTATTTACGTCAGAGTTGGTGTACTGCATCCCGTAAAACGGTTGCCGATCGCCGGCATACGACGTTTGCCCTCTCTCGGTTCTGTTTTGTCCCGGTTGCATCCCTTGCTGCTTGATGCCATAGTAACCATTCAAATACTGAGGGACCTCATCCCTGGAAGAAGTGTTAAGATCAAGTGATGTATCGGATGGGTTTGTGGTATTTCTCCGCTGGGCTAAAAGTTTATCGATATCTGAGGACGTAGCCGTGTAACTTGACTTCTCAAAGGTCCTTCTCTGGTGGCTATCATCCATTGTCGTTGTCGTCGTTGAAGGACTATCATTTCTTTGTGGATTTTGGTCTCTGTGAGAAGAACTGCTGGGGAGCAAAGGAAGGTCCAGACTGGAATCTCTCAGTTCATTCAAGGTATTTTCTTCATCGACTAGGCTGGATTCATCACTGTCAGTACCATCCCCGCCACCGACATTGTCTCTCTCAAGACGATCTTTGATGTCCTTAAATGAAGATATGCCACCTCTCTTCTTGTTAGTCGATTTTTCTGCTTGTTCAGCAAGAGGCAAGAGCGTCTCTAAAGCTTTGGCGACTGCAAAGGTAGTTAAAGAGAACAGTAATTAGAAGAGAAAGAAATAATTGATATCATACCAAAGAGACACAGCTATTTCTTCCATAAATACAGAACCAGCTGAGTCAACAGACTGTGATTCCTTGCCATATTATTTTACAGTATACAAGAGTATTTGATGTAAACTGTACACAGATTGCTCAAATACTGGATCCATATGTACAGCAACTGTGAACTCCATCAATTTCATACTTGAAGCTAAATATCGTCATTAAAAAAAGTGTCACTTTGACCTCTAGTAACCTCAAATGAGCATTGAACACTATAGAAAATGACAGGGATCTTGCACTCAATATGGTTCATTAAAATCCAAGTATGAAGTTCATCCAAGCTTTAATTGTATTAGTTAAACATGTTTACAAGGTTTTCAGACTTTGACCTCTGGTCACTTCAAAAGTACCACTAACCTCAGCAGAAAGCTATAGGGATCTTACACTAAATATATATGCATTTACATACTAGCTTTGCAGTTCATCCACCATATAGTTTTTGAGTTAACATATTTACAAGCCAAGCCATCACTTACACACACACATATGCCATTACCATGACAATAGCAACATGTTTTGAGCCATTTATAGGTTCATCATTTCAACCTACTACAGAGAAATTCTTTCTGCAAATACTCAACAGAATCCTGCTCATCCAGTGATATCATTGGCTGATATCCCCTTACCAATTGTCTGCAAGGATTTTTGCATAGATCTACTATATTCAAAGAACACAAAATTGTTGAATTTTAAAAAGCTGGTATCATTTCATATTTTCCCCTACTTTGTACTACATGTTAAGATTGCTATGCTTGTACTAGAATGCTATCATATGTGCGCACACAAAAATGCAAAATAAAATTAGGACTTGTTTTCAAGACACTCACAGTAATACTTGAACTATCTTCTTAACCCCTCCATTAAATGTGATTATGTTAGACTGAAACATGATGTGTTACTGTTCCCACAATTCTTGCTGTCATATTTATAAGGGTGATTCTCTAAAACTTGCTGGATAGAACAACTACAATTCAATAATGTAGTCAGGAAATTAAAGAATTCTTTCCCTAACAAATTCAGAATAGATTCTTCCATAGATCTATAGTTTTGGCTGTATTTTCAGAGGTTATTGTTTTGAGCTTGAGCGCCTGAGGGGTCAATCAAAGTTACCTTCATAATTGTATTCCTCGAGAATGGAATGAATTAACACAGCATCTAGAATATCATGAAAGATATCTTGCAGATGTCGCAGTCTTGATTCTCTTTCTTCTTCCTCCTCTTTCTTGGTTAACGACGGACCCTTCTTTGGTTTCTTCCTTTTCTTGTTTTTCTGCTTGCTCTGTCCAAGTGGATTTTGCTGACGGTGTTGATTAGGCATACTTGGGATGAATCATAAAAGGAAAGAATACAGTATATGCATCAAACTTGTTGACAAAGTAAATATTACGAATTGAAAACACAATTTTATTTTTGCAAGGATTTTAAATGTTTTATTTGAGCTTTCAAAGTGTTTCAGTGAGGAACGATGCTTGGGAGAGTGGCAGTCTCATGAGAACAGTTTTAAACAAGATTGACAATTTAAATCATTCCAGCTTGTTGTAGGCCACTGATGACCATTAAACCAAAGCACATTCTTCCAGTTCCCAAACAGCAGTCATTCCAGGGTGTCATGAAATGCAACGAATAACCCTCGAAAATAAAGGTTGTCATGAGTAAACTTGATTTAAGACCATGAATCTATGTAAATGCTCATTGGCAAGATGGAGGAGGCCGGATATGGGGTTCAATGCCTTAAGACATTTAAGTAATTATATTCCATCTAAAAGAGGCAAGAAACCCAGGAAAAAATGATAACCTTTAAAAATTGTGTACAATTTTTTAACAGGCAAACGTCCTGCCACACCTAAATATTATTTCTGTTGTTATTAATTAATGATGTGTATTAATTAAGACATGTGTATTTTCTTCCACACATGTTTTATCAGACCACCCTTGTGCTTCTTTTGACCCTCCCTTCCATCGCTCCTCCAACAGCAGGCGGATAGAATGTGATACATTTCATTGCTGGCATTTATACAATTTTGCACTAATAGCTTCAACTATTACTGTATATGATAGGATAGTGTCTGTCAACACCACGAATGCACTTGTATCGCCTCCTCAACCTGTTCTGCAAATGGCTTGTCACAACAAGCAGTAAAATCTGAAGATCCAGCATCACAACATGGTGCAGTATGCAGTATCTTATAGTACCTGGCTAGGTTTAGTGAACCAAACTTGACATTGCCAAAACAATGGCTGATGGTCTAGGAATAGGAATTATTTCTGGGGCTGATCAATAATCCTGATTTTGAAGTGAAAATTGTGATCTTGATACAATTAAAAGAATGATACTTGACTTATGGAACAAACTTTAATTGTCTTATGACGAGATAGGGTAAACTTGGGAAAAATTCCCACTTTAATACTTGTTTCCAATGCAAGTACAAAATGGCAAGATGAATTATTAAATGGAATATGCTATGGAATATATAAGTACAATGTAAATAAAAGTAAATAATAACCAGAATGCAAAATGCATTGAGGTTTCGATGACTTCAATGCACTAGACTTCTGCTTGTTAGTATATAACCAGAACTAGCTGTTACAATAACACTATGGCATGCTAACACAGGTCAGTCTGTACGTGGTTATACACACCTCCATCAAAAACAGTAGGGTTCTTGTACTCAATGTTATGAATCCGCACACCAAGTATTACAAACCAAACCTCTAATAACTTCACACATTAAGGTTGCAGAGGAGTCCACTTATGGACAATTTAGATTGGAATATGCCCATGAAACTTCAAAGAATCAACTTGAAAGAAGCTAACACAGGTCACTGGAGGTCAACCTGAGGTCAAAGGTCACCCAAATGCAGGTCGACTATTGTATTACAATAGCGTAACTCCCAACCTTGATGGACATTTGGTTCTCAAGTTATTGCAAAAATACTAGTTTTTGACCCCTGATTGACCTTTGTTGACATTGGATCACATGACTGTTATGTTTTGAAACAATCCCTTACCCCATTCACAACTAGTCCCAAAATATCAACCTTGTTGGAACCTGTCAATGGTAGTTTCACAAGTTATTGAGAAAAACTAGGCCAACATTACAGCCAACTCCATGAAGTGAAAACAAATCTCAAGTTCACAGGTGCTTGACCTAGTTTCTCCTTGGCAGCTGGCCAAGAAATGTTTTGAAATTCGTGGTACCTGTGCAACTTACATCCAACCAGAACTACCAATGATCTACAAATATTTTCTAGAGAAGGCACGCTTCGCCATTAAAATGCACTATTCCATCGAAATCACATCAACTCTTTAGCAAAATATCCATACGGATGAGTGACAAGTGTTGCAGTAGCTCTAGCACTTTTATATATCTATGGTCTGCAAGCAAGCCTTGGAAGACACAGTTACACACACACACATGTATGTAGCTATGTACATAGCAATTCAGGACTTCTAGCGACACACTTAAGTCAATGGGGATATTGTCGCGAGTTCAGATTCAAATCTACGGATGCCCGTAAGATCATTTTCAATTGTCAATAGGCTCTCCTATTCTTATGAGGCGAATCGCCCATGTCATCTACTCATAGGCTGGACGATGGGAGATACCGTATATTATGAAAAGGTTTTTACAAGTTGACCCCTGGTGACCCTAAATGACCTTCGACATCCACCAAAAACGATAGGCTTTTGTACTTAATGTGGTCAACCTACATACCAAATATGAAATCAATCCAAGCTTTGCTTCTTGAGATATCATGTTTACAAGCTTTTCACTATTTGACCCCTGGTGACCTTAAATGACCTCTGATCTACATTAAAAACAATAGGCTTCTTGTACTCAATAAGGTACTCCTATGTACCAAATATGAGAACTGTCCAAGCTTTCCTTCTTGAGATATCGTGTTTACAAGCTGGGCGTCACAAACGCACACACACACGCATACACACCCATACACACACGCATGATTGCAAAGGTTACGATTATCATCGAAACCAAAAAGTGTGTTTGTCCCTAACACAAAAAATCTGAAACAAAATTCTGAGGCAGCACTACAAAAGGAACAAACAAGGAACAGAAGTGACATCAGAGAGATCCACATCTTCACCAGGATCTGCAGAATCAGCTGAAGACATGATCGCTGCAAATTATCAAGTGGGAGGGTATGTGACAGCTAAATAAGATGAGGATTATACATTGGAGAGAGTGATGCAACCAATTTAATTCATTCAATATAACTCCAACTCATGTGACCATCAAGTACATTTATCGAGATGGAACCAACCGATTCAGTGTGCCAGAATGAAAGGATGATATTCTGCACTCAACGGTTTGATATCCTCTACAAACTACAGAAAACCATCATCACTCTGTATTGAATCAGGAAGACTTAGCAAAGACTATGGTCAAATTTAATACATGGCAAATGAACATGCATTGAAATAATTAGCATTTCACAAAGCAACAGGTTTATCAGTAATAGGCTAGAAACATACATGTATGCCTAATGACATGGTTATGCTTAAAAGGGTACAAAATATGATTTAGTTTGTTGATTATATTTACCAAATGTATAGACTTTCCAATGTTGACAAGTATTATACATGTAAGCCTAGGCTATAAGTTTTTTGTGTGCGAATTATGTTCCCTAATGTTCCAACTTCATCTTCCATTTATAAAAACACCCGTTGAAACATTTGAAAATGCACCCTTTAATACCACTGCCATAACAGTTTACCTGCCTCAGGCATTTAATTGGCTCTCGCCGAAAATTTGAGCTGTGCAGTTTCCATTGCTAGGCTTAGTGAATTGATTACATAACATACTGGCTAAGTTCCAGACGAATCACCTTGAATGAAAGGTGAAGAAGTGGGCAGTGGCGATAAAAGGAACGGTAGTCTCACTAAGGGGCGGATTTTCAAATGATGACTGTGTTTGTGGTTTCAGTTAACCAGCTGTGTTTGAAAAGTTATTGCACTTGATGTAGTATCCCTCATTATTAAGAAACTATGAATATACTCTATGGGGTAACTTGTGGTATAGACATATTTTTTAAAAGAAATGTGTTGACGTTTTACCATGTGACCCAAGTAAAAACGTCCGATAAATTTCCTCCCCAATATATCGATATAATGTCCGCGATATTAAATTTACACAAAATGGAGAAAACATATTGCAAAAGAGGTTTTCATAGCTATAAAGTATTACCCTATCGTGCTGTTACTACTACTAGCCTAGTACCGTACAGGGCAGCCAGTACTACTGTATGACCACTAGTAGGCATGGCCTTAGCCTAACGTTAGGCATGTATGCTAAGCAAGTTTACAACCACTAACTCTAGTAAACAGGCCTAAGTACTGACAGGTTCGCAGCCACAAATTTGACTTACTTTACTGATTGAGAAATACTGTAAATCGTTTCTGTCAATGATGCCCTTCTTCTATTTGGGGAACGTTATGTTCTTTCGACATATGACATTCGACGGATGTTCGGCAAGTAGTATCACCAATAATAATAAGCCACTCACTCACTAGGCCTACATACACGATTAGTAACAATAACAGTGAAAGAGCTACACAATGCATACCACCACTGCGCTGACGTCCGTCACTAGCTCTTGCGTCATCGGGAAATCCCGGAAGGCTACCCAGTTAGCGTGCTAACCTTTTCACGCCACTGACCGAACATAACATATGAGCAGGGAGTGTGTCTTGCTGTTCCAAACTTTATGCCGTAATGCTGCCCTCGGAACATTAAAACATTACAATAATTTTTCAATCAAGCTGTTAATCAACTGAAACAATGACTTACTCTGAATGACCAAAGGAAAACTCATATACGGTGTGCAGACTCTCAAGTATCATGTGGGAAGTTTGCATATGTAATATTATGGTGACTACTTGTGCTAGGGTATTTCAACTTTACAGATGGACAATAGTCATGTATCATTGTTGGCCTGCTCCCCGATGATTGTTAAGAAGTTGAATGTAATATCAATGCTCTGATTTTGTTGTTTCGCAAATTCAGAAAGTCTACATATTATCAGAAATTTTCTGATATTGGAATGACAAAGTGGCAGTAGCTAGCAAGCAACTTCTAGACATGTATACACATGAGTGTTAGAATTATAGTAGTAATTATCTGCGGTTATGCTATACTCCTTGTTCCGTATTTTAGCAATTTTCATCTCGTATAACCAATAGGTGCGTGGTTATTGGCTATAGCCAATATGTAAGTACATGTAGCTGGGCAGTACCTAGTACAAATACGAGTACTTTAGCATGTGAGTCCGATCACTGAAGATCAAGAACCGAGTACTTACAAAAAGGTACTCGAGTACTACCCTATTACTACAAGACTGAATTCGTGTAATTAGCAGTCCAAGGATTTGATACACATTTTCACTGTACATAGCTTACTATGGCCCTCTTGGTAGTCAAGTTGGACCATATCCCATTTGTCTCTGGGCACTATATGAAGTAGGTGTGTTTTGTATTAGTGTAGAATATAAAACAGTCATTTTTTTTGGTCGTTCTCAAATTATGTTTTTCCCAAAAAAATTATGTTCATTCCGACAACATAAGGCTAACTTCTAATGGCTTCTGGCAATGCACTGTGAACAATTGTTGAACAGTTAACGATCATTGTTTCACTCTCATAATCCATCGACATGTCAAAGTTTTATGTCAGCATTAAAGAAACTTATAATGGCAATATGCTGAAATCAGTGAAATGTCACCATTTAATGGTAAAGCTTACATTTTTTTCATCTGTTGGATCAAACATTGAAATTTTTAGGGATAAAGCTTCTAGATAAAGCATCGGAAAAGTTGTGAGTTTTGTGATAATTTTTTTGTAGATAAAACCTTCCACATTCTGAGACACATTGTCAACAACTTTGAAGTAAAACATCAAAATTTTGAGATGAAACGATCAGATCTGTAGGTAAATATTCAATATATTCATCTAAACTGTTGAAACTCTTGAGACAACTGTAGAAATAGCAAGATGAAACGTTGGAAGTTAAAGATGAAATCCATTTGTAGAACAGCCCCTCAATACTGCCTTTCAACTAAGTTGTTGTGAAGTTTTTAATAGGACACTAATTCTTACAAGGAAGAAAATAGGCCTAATTCAGCTGGGTGGGCTAAGCTCGCCCATAACTAAGCTATCCATTAAAGTTCACCAAATAAATTACTTTTCCATCTGCCCAACCCAGGGGCGTATCCAGAATTTTCCAATAGGGGGGGCGTCAGGCATGAATGATCGCCGTCCTGGGGGATGGGTCTAAGGGGAGGGGGTGGACAATTTTTGCTTTCGAAGAAGGGCTGAAATACAACATCGTGCCATATGTGATCCATTTTTCGACCTTAATAATAAGCAACAGGCGCGGCGGAACGGAAAAATTATTGGGGGGGGGGGGGCTAATGTGTGGAGACTATCTAAGCGGAGCGCCACCATTGGTTGGCGCGGTTCGTACAAGAAAATTTTGGGGTTTTTCAAACCCCCAGATGGCCGGAAACGGCACTTCCCGAGTGTTTTATGCTGCGAATACCTAGCCCTAAAATATGGGTCTCAAGTCTGCAATTTCAAGGATTGCACGTAAAAGTCTGTAAAAACATTGTAATTTGTATGGTGTTTTAAGAGAGTAGCTATTACTCGTAGTGTACTCGCAAAGACGTTTTTGAGTGTAGTAAGGGCAGTGGCGCAGCTAGGGGAATTGGTCGGGGGGGGGGCAAGAATGGTCTGTAGGGGCGCTTTCGACACTATCTAGGCGGAGCGCCACCACAGGTTGGCGCGGAGCGTACAGAAATTTTTTGAGTAAAGTTACTCCCTAGATTGCAGGAAATGACCCTTTCCGGGCCTTGCTAATTTGCAGATAAACGGAGAAACAAATAGGTGTCGTCGCCATTTTGTCGGAAAATTACACCAACAGAATATGACAAATGTCAATAAGTATATGAGAGCGCAATAATATAGTCAATCGCGAATAAGTTAAAAGTAGTGAAAAGCTGAAAAGGGCGCCAGCAGTCAAATTGAGTCCGTCAGGAGGGGGGGGGGGGAACCGCCCCCTGACTGTATATATGGACGCTCCGCCACTAAGTAAGGGGATGTTGGAGAACTGGCTGAAATGAGGCAAGTCATTGGCCTAAGACGAAGTTGTGTTACGCTTATCGGTACTCACACTAACTGCTTCCACTTTTCACGGGGCGTGAAGACGCGGTTGGGGTGACAATGTGGTCTATAGCCAGAGGACGGGCCGAGGGACCAGGGTCCCCCAGCAATTACTAAAATTATTACACCTATATAGTATATACGTGTGCATCGGACAGATCGACAAGTATGCATTGAAAAATGGGCAGATGCACGTTTCGGAGCCTTGGTAAATATTGGGGGGGCTTATCATGCAGTTGACCCCTCAATTTTTCATTGGGGGCTGAGCCCCCCCCCCCGGTTCCGCCGCCACTGATAAGCAACATTTCCAGTAAAAATGGACACACAATGCACAATTTAGTATGGCTGGCATGTCACTTAGTGTTAATAGTGATAATACAAACACAATTACCATCTATGTTTCTAAAACTATTATGCCGCCGAACTTCGCCAGAACCTTTTTTTGACAAACAAAAAATAAAGCATACGGGAGAGAGGGGGGGGGGGTTGAATGATCACCGACATCTCACATAAAGGTCGTCATCAATTTTTTTTTTTTTTGTGCTAAACTTTGTTTTTGGTGACGGCCAATAGGGGGGGCGCGCGCCTGTTGCGCCCCCCTGGATACGCCCCTGCAACCCCCAGTAAATTTCCATTTTCATGTCAGAGGTAAAAACATGAAGACCAAGCAAAAACTTGGGTCCATCTTAAAGGGTGAGAAGACTCGCGCAAAAAGAAACGTCCAATGCCGGTAATTTGACCTAGTTTCGAATGAGGTGTAACGGAAGTGTTAAACACCACCATCGATCCCAGAAAATACATACACAGCTTGTAACCGTCAGTAATTAGACACTAGTGTACAGTCAGTACATACAGCTGCGGTCAATACCCACAGCACAGTATACAAACGATACAGCGATGGACATCTCAGGTCCAGCTAAAGATAACATAGTATCACGTTTCATTACTGTCTGCATTTTGTAGCGACACAAACAAAACGTCACTTGCAAGCAACAGAAAGTTAACTTTTTCAGACGGCCGCACATGGTTTGGGGTGAGTCTTCAATGCCTTTAAGTATGTGGCTATGATGTGGTATCCTGGATTGAATGAGAATAATTAGTTTGAATGCTACTACTTTTCATAAAAAATAGCTTAAGCATTGTTATTTTTTGAATGATGGAAAATCAGAAAATCCAATGTAGCCCACAGTTGCTTCACTGAATTCTTATGGATCTTTTGTTTTTATAATTTACAAACAAAAGCAGAGAAATATAAGAAATGACTCATAATTGACTAATAAGGATGACAGTATTAGAGAATATATTGGAATTTTACAGTCCACATGCACGAGACCTTCGTTTAAAAGACTTTGTGCTTAGCTCTCACTTTGAACTGAAATGTTGTTGGCCTCAATATCTCAATATCTAATTACTTAAAACAAGACCAAAGTTTGTAATGTCAGATAGAAAAAGAAAACTATTGTGTCTGGCAGACTGCATTTATAGTGCTTTGAAATAAACTCCAATGGTATATCAAGTGAGTATCTACCCACTCAGACATTCCCTTATTGATAGGTAAAATTATCAAATGCTGTGATAAACTCTGACCTCACCCATGCAGAAAGAATACAATATCCAAATCATTGTGTCAAGCATAGTGCAGTTGTTTTGAAATAAAATCCAAATGTACATCAATTGAGCAACACTTTCTACAAGGTCTTCCTACAAGGTCTTGTAGATTTTGACCTCACCTATAGGCTTCTAGACTTCAACAAGGAGCATCCACATACAAATTTAGATATCCGTCGAACCTTCTCTTTTTGTGATATTACCATTAACAGCAAGGTATCACACTCACTCACTCACACACATACATACACAACATGACTGTAAAGGTTATGATTTATATCGGCACTCACAATGCATTTTCAAGCTTGATCATTTTGTACAGAATCTTGTATACTATTGCTGTATCTTCAACAACAAGTGAGAACTCCTCCAGCCATCTAAAGCTGACAAATTTTAAACCTCAGGTCAACAAAGAAAAGAGAAAGTTTCCCTCATAGCCAAACTTAGCACAGAACAAGGTCTGAATATGAAAACATTGAGTCAATAATAGTACTAATAATACCTTGATTAAAATTTTTTTAAATAGTTAAAATATCTTAGTAAATGAGTGCACATTGCCGACCTGCTGTACATTAAATATATACAAACTATCCCCAATATTATCTACTAATTTTCACGTTGCTATGGAAATCGTCTCGGTCCTCTGTGGAACTATAATAACAATACTGATCAGAAACGCAATCCATTCTTGATATATTTGGCACCCAGTATTCGTCTCACTCTAATTTAGTCTATGTGTGTTGTCTATGTGTGCTGTCTATGTGTGCTGTCTATGTGTTTTGTCTTAATCTGCCTCTACACAAAGTAACATGTGCAAAACTAAAGGAGACGATTCACTAGTTCATCCCGGCGTTTTTCTTCTATTGCACAGATATTCTTCACACCCTGGAAAGAGCTGATAGGACTGACGCTGCAACGACTGTTACAACCCCGATAGAAAGCACCATATAGTTCTTAAAACCACGGATCTCATGAAAGTAGAAAACGCTCCATGCTGCGGCGATGACAGCAGGTCCCTGGGGCAAAAAAAAAATAGATAAACAATCACTTTGAAATTTAAAATAGTTTTTAAAGAGCCTGCCATAATGTAGGGCAGCTGACAAATATGCTGAGCAAAGACAAATATATAGAAACTTTATCTCATAAATTTCACAATATTTTATAATTCTTGATAAAAAATGATGTTGATTTTCAAATCAAACATAATGCAACAGCCTACACCAACCACAGTTTGAAAGTACATAGTTTAGCATAGTTTTTGCATTCAAACAAGAAAACCAGTGCTAATGTCATTATTGTCTTTAGATAAGTACATCCATCTAAAATGTTTCAATTGTGGTTTCTGTGTATGAAAAGTTCATAGCGTACATAAGGAACATTGCACAAAATGTGTGATTGAATTTTGGGCGCCGATAGGCTAGCTGGAGTATGGTTGCCATGGCCAATCAGCTGTTTTAAAGGAGATAGAAACCCACCCTTCATTATTGGTTCTTTGTGAGAACTGTGTATAACAACTTCCCCCAAACAGCTAAAGACAAATCTAATTCCAGATTTGATGTTCCTTCACAAACACGGACGAGGGACTTGATCAAGTCTAAATGTGACATCATTGAGCAACATGTGTTTGATTTTGTTATTTGTCTGTTTATTTTGTTACAATATTTACTTTTTGTAAAGGGTTTTGCAAAATGTTGAATCTTAAATATTGACACACTATTAACAAGACCTAACAGATGGCTGTTTTCCAATGTCAACACTTTGACTATTTTACCTTGTAAATATGAAAATAAATATAAAGAGAAAGTGGAAAGTTCACACATTAACAAAATGACAGCACCTAGACACAACGATCTCCCAAACAGAGCAAGATTTTTCTCAGCTGCTTGGGGAGTTGTTCTTCACAAAGATCGCCATACCATAAGCTAAAGACGGTGATTGGGTTGTGTCTTCTTTCATATGTATAATACATTCCATTATAAACATGCACAATTAGAGGAGTCATAATTATCAAAACTAAAGACTAACAGGCCAACAAATCACTTTCTTTTAACAAAAGTCTGCATTCATATTTAACCTCTTAAATGAGCAACCCTAGCTTTTAATTGCACATTCTATTGCAAAGGGCTAATTCATGTGAAAAAGAAGTACCTGGTTACAATAATGTGATTGTAGAGAATCTGTCAAAACTGAAAGAGATGACTTTGGCAGTACTGACAGGCATTGATGTGTGCTGATAATGAAATTCAGAGTATTGCCTTTAAATGATCTTAGAGACTTCTTTCATTCTCTGCTATGAATGCTATGGAGTACTTCATTCATGGTGATGTACTCAGCTCTTTATAAGCACGACAATCCACTCTGCTGGAACGTTGTTTGAAAGTTAACCTATGTACATCTGCTACTTGAAGGAAAAAAGTTGATGTTGAGCAAAATAGCCTTAATTGTGGTATGCCTTCACAAGAGACAACTCTGTAAGCATAAGTAACCTTATAAGTTGCCTAAGCCATACAAAGGGTAATCCAGTTGATCTTCAAAACCGAAGAATCACATAATTTCTTGAACTTTGTGTGTTTTTTTGTGTGTTTTATTTTATGACCCTTTTTTCAATTTTTACTGTTATGCTTTTTTATGCTCATCATATACTGTCAGAAACTAAGACTGAATTCGATATTGTTCTATAACTTCATACTCAGTGCACTGCTGAGAATTTATTGTTATGAATGGCTCTAGCCTAGTTACAAAAATAACCTTTGGCAAGTAGTGATGACAAAAGTTTTGATGATAAACTAAAGATCTAAGTGAACCAGTCACCTCATCCATTTAAGGGAAGCAAAGTCTGTTGACAGAAGAAATAACCTCATTGAGCTCCAGATGGTGATGAAAATGGCATTATATTCCTGACACGATTTACAGATCATTAAAGCACATCGACACTTACCGATGTCACGATGGGAAAAGAGACGCTGAGGCTGAGGTTGTAAGTAGCGACAAACCAGCCAATCTGGGCAATAGCCCAGATGATACCACAGATGGCGCTAGGCCAGAATATGTTCGGGGGAAGCTGCGGACGGTTCTGCATGTAGGCCGAATAGATTAGGAAATAAACAGTACTGGAAGCGAACACACCAGAGAACATAGAAAACACATAGTCCAGACCTGCAAAAAGACAGGGATACAAAATTTGTGTGAGTAAGTGAATATGCAGAATGTAAGAAATAGTTTAAAATTGAAAATAGTTTTACAAGATTTGATTATATTTCCTCATAGGATGTCTAGTCATTTGTATCATCTTTACTGTTGTTTCATTCTGACATAGCTGATAGTAATAAATTTTGCTAGGAGAAAAGCTTTTACCCTCACTGACACATTTAACTGTCTGATTTAAATACATGCTAATGAATATCTGGGAAAGGGAGTTTCACCTCAGCGAAGAACTTTTGATTACCTTACGCAATTTTAGCATGCTAAAAGTTGGGGCCAGTAATACTTCGAGAAATTAATGAATGTGGCTCATGTTTAACTAAACATTCTACCATACTAATACCAGTGTTCCTGCATATTTTAAACATTTAATGCAAACCACTGACAGCTTTAGAAACTGCCATTCACATTGCTTTCATAACACACATGCTTCCAGTCTGTAATGTCATTCTCTACAGTATGTCAATCATACATAGGCTATGATAATCCCTGCAGCCCAACCTTATAATGTTAGGCCCAGAATGGCAGTGTTATACTTATATAGGCTAGTAGTAGTAGCATTAGTAGTAGCACTGTCACCTCTCGGCCTACACAGTAGGATATACCTGGTAGATTATTTTCAGATGACAAGTGTGTGGAGTAAAATCATTGTTGTTTCCTCTTTGCTAAAGCACCATGCAGCTTTATAAATATTCAAGCTAATGCACACTGAACCTTAGTAACCAGCAAATAAATATTCAAGCCAATGCACACAACTGTCTCTTACAGAGATATTTAATGTCCTCATTTTATAGTATTATTTTCCAATCTGTGCCTAGTGACATTGTTCCTGGCGCAGATTTGGTAAACATAAACATATATGTTGTTTCTCTCTGTACCTTACTGTCATTTGGATGGTACCAATTGGTAGCAACAGATTGTAACCAATATCTGATCTGTAAATATCTATGACCTATTAGAAATGAAACTCACCCGAGTCACTAGCATCCTTGTAGTTTTGTTGAATGTAGAGACAAGGAACAAAGGTAAACCCATACAAAGAACCAGAAAATAAGGCAAGTGTACAACCTCTGTAAAGGAACCAAACATATTGAAACATTTAGTTCTCATTACATGATGTCAAAGGCTAAGAGCAGATGAACATATATGAAATAAGATACAAAATAAAGACTAACATATAGAAAAGTTTATTTATTGTTGTATTTTAAAGTTAGTAACCATAAAACAAATGATTCGTTTTAAATGTTGGTTAACATAAATGAAATGATTCTTTCCTGTAGTGTTTTAATATTAGTAACTGTAAAACAAATGCTACTTTAATGTTTTTTGTTTCAATATTAGTAACAGTAAAAGAAATGCTACATTAATGTTGTGTTTTGATATTAGTGACAGTTAAGAAATGCTAATTTAATGTTGTTTTAATATTAGTAACAATATATGAAATGCTACTTAAATGTTTTGATTTAATATTAGTGACAATATAACAAATGCTACTTTAATGTTGTTTTAATATTAGTGACAGTAAAACAAATGCTACTTTAATGTTGTTTTAATATTAGTGACAGCATAAATAATGCTACTTTGATGTTTTGTTTTAATATTACTAACAATATATGAAATGCTACTTAAATGTTGCGCTTAAATATGAATGTCTGTAATGGCAACAAAATTTAGTGACAGCATTTTACAAGGCCAAATTTTTCTCCTGTTACTTACAGCATTCATATTGAACTCGTTACTGTCCATTTTAAAGACGTCATCACTCGCAGCAAACAAAAACAACAGATGGATAGTATCAAAAATCACACTACAAAGCCTATTACATGTGAAGAGCTTGAATCTCATGAAAAAAAAACTAAATGAATCGAGAAAATAGATTCCCTGGATGATCCTCCGTATTTTGGAATGATGTTAAGAGACTGGTACACAGGATAAGGCTAGAACATTTCCAAACAAATTGTTTTCTATTATCCCTATATAATGTGAAACTACTTAATTTATTATCTTCAAGAGTGACTGCAAAGAGGTAGAGTAAAGAAAGAAAAGAAAACAATATAAAGTAATTATCTAGAAGCTAACGATGAAGTGTTGCTGGAGTGTTAGCTCAGTGGTTAACATCGGTGCCTTTCAATCATAAGGTTCCCAGTTCGAGTCACTGAGCGGTCACTCCAAGATTAATGTATGTCGTCCAGTTACAGAGTTGTTGACAACTGACAATTCATAATCATGGACATTAAATATGAATCTAAGAGAATGACTTTGGTCAGCTTGCGGCTTTGATAAGCCAATGAGGCTTCTTCACGAGTTCCTGCTCGCAGGAGGATCTAAAATACCTACATACACGAAGGGGAAATAAGCCCCCAAAGAATTGATGTTTTTTTCCCGTTACTGAGAAGTACAGTGCATACGTACGTAAGTCTTCTCTGCAGTGGTGACAGTGCGTCCACCCAAGATGAGTCATTGATGTCAACTACTGACAGGTCTGCTGCCATCCGTCCACTCTTAATATGGAAGAGAACACGAGACTTATTTTTGGTAGGTTTTAGGGGCGGGATTAGAATCTTACACAGCTTAGCATAATTTACACAATTCTTAATTTGCACAAACGTCATACACATTATTAATGTTGAAAAATTATAATTTGCCAAAGATAGATGTGGATATTCCAAACAGTATCCTCCCATATTAAAAATAATAAACATAATAAGAAGTAGTTATTTTTACAATGCTTAAGCAACCACAAATGTGGGAGAAACCTGCAAGGGCTTATGGATTACAAGCTAAATGTCGGGTGGCTTCCAACTCAATTAAGAAAGACATTTCATATCACATCACATTATTCAAATGATATATGTGGGCTTATAATTAGGGGTTAACTTGTTCAGGGGTGATGAAAGACATTTTGATGAGTACAACACTCCATGTCATAGTTTGCACATATTTAATGAGTTTCCCAGACTGATCAAAACTTTAAATCTTGGAAATAAAAACAGCTTTTCGAAAAAAATTTCAACAGAGTTGAATGAGATTATTACACACAATAAATGTACTGAGTATGGGGCAAAGTGGCTAGGTGTGTCTTTTTTCTTCAAAAGTGCCTTGGTGCCCTTTTAAAGTTTCCAAAATTGCTCTGGTTTAATTCTAATAGCAGAAAAATTGCTGCAGTGCCTATTTGCTCAAGAGAAAAGTTGCCTTGTCATTTCAATCCTTATTTGAGCTCATGCAGTAATAAATTTTGAACCTCATCTGGAACTTCTCCAGAGAAACATGGCAACTGCATTTCCACGGTGCAATAAAAATTAAACACTGCAGGTACTTGATATAAAAGCATTAGTATTTCAAAATTGGCAGTGCCTGTGAACATGACTAGACAGAAGAAATTGGTTCCCACTTTGGGTGGCCATAGCAATACGAATGAACAGTGAGTTTGTATTCTTAAGTTAATATCAATTTTTGTATGTACTATGTGTATGTACTATGTATATGTATAATGTATATGTACTATGTGTATGTACTATGTGTATGTATAATGTATATGTACTATGTGTATGTACTATGTGTATGTACTATCCGTATGTACTATGTGCATGGACTATGTGTATGTGCTCTGTGTATGTACTATGTGTATTTACTATGTGAATGTACTACGTGTATGTACTACGTGCATGTACTACGTGTATGTACTATGTGTATATGCTATGTGTATGCATTATGTATATGTACTATGTGTATGTACTATATGCATGTACTATTCGTATGTACTATGTGTATGGACTATGTGTATGGACTACGTGTATGTACTACATGTATGTCCTATGTGTATGTACTATGTGCATGTGCTATGTGTATGCATGCACTATATGTATGTACTATGTGTATGTACTATGAGGTGATTCAAATGGTTATATATATTTCATCTGGTATAATTGTTGTGGTTTGTGGGAACCATTCTAAATTGCCTGTCTTGATTTTCATTGATGGGAGTAGATAGGATGAAGATGAACTTGAACTCAACTGCAGCTCATTCTCCCACAGGGGACCTGCACTTGGTCTGTGCGGATGATTTACAATAGCCAATGGGTTTGTAGGTCTCACACTCTTTACCAAGTAGCCAAAGAAACTCAGTGCATATGTCATGAAGTAAAATTTCCACACCTACAGGTTAGAGAATATATTTTGGCACACTAGAAGAAAAATTCTAATTCTGGTAACAAAAATCACTAGCTCAGCTTCAGAGGATAGAAAATATTGTGAAAGCTTGTAAGAATGGGACAACTAGTGTGTTAGTCACTCCATGTTCTAAGTGTCATCAGAGGATACATAAATGAGCAGTACCTGCAAATGTGGTGGAACAAGTAAGGGGTCATCTTCATCTTCAAGACGAGTTCTTTCGAATGTCACAGGTTGAGGACTCGGACCACTCCCAGATATACCTGCATCAGCCTTTACGAAAAGGAACAGCAACAATCTAAAGAAAATTGATGCCGTAAAGGAATGGAGTGAAAATAAATTGTAAATCTGTCAAAATGTAATTCCATGGATAGGAAAAACTTTTTTGTAACAACTCATCTAAGTTGATGAAGTGTTGTGGTTGTCATGGTAATAACAATAATAGTATAGAGTTTGGTGAATAGAGTTTTTGCAAGTCCAGTGTCATATTTAATCTCCTTAAGTATTAATGTACTGAATAGATTAAGGCAAAGAACAGTGATATAGGACAGGACAATATTTTTAGGACTGCCTCAATTTGAACAAGAATTGTATGTTATGGAAACCTCTGAGGTTGTTCCCCAATTTAGAACAACTTTTTTTTTTATCAGAGCAAGTTTTGTTTTCAGTGTTACCTAAATCCACTGAGCAAGTTCATTAAAGACCTGAAAACAGTCATATTTTCATTTATTTGGTCAGGCAATTAAGACAAACATAACTTACAAAACTTCATCACCAGTTTTATAAGTGAAAGATATCTTAAAATCACACATTTGGAAAGTAATGATGCGATGGAAGTTTTTCTTGCCCGATGAAATTATGCCAAAAAGGATACAAAGAATATTAAACTTTTTCATTAATCAACTTGTGAATGCATGGTGTGACATTTCCTTCACATGTCAAATTAAGAATTATGGTAATCAGATCATTATAATCCACATATTATTATATAAGCCATTATGCTGTTATGTATCATCACCTGATATTTATGATTGTTATTTATAAGTTGAGTGGTGTTCTGTACATAAGTGACTTGTTTGATGAGCATAGTAAGTCCTCTGATGTTAGGGAGCTTTAGGCTCCCGTTCCAAACTGATATACTACCATTTGATAATTTACTTTGGATTAATCGGTTGTATTTGGTAGATATGAAATGTGTAAAGAATCATTTTCATCATGGTGAAAGGTTCAGTATGACAGTGAGTACAAACTTCTCCCAGTTAATTTATTCTAAGCTACTTACTACTAATTATTAGGAAACAGAATCTTACAGTAGGTACAAATTATTTACTTTCACATATGAATTGAAAGAAAACAGCTACTGTTCTTTTTGTGAGAGGCATGAGGCAACCTTATAACATTTGCTCTTGGAGTTTTGAATGATTAACTTTCTATTTGAGTTGAGGAGCTACTCTGGGGTTAAATTTCATTTTCTCCAAAATGAACTGAGGGAATAAAATTTTATCTCATAAACTAAATTATTGTTCATTACAATGACTCATCAGTACTCATTATAAGAACAGACCAAATTACCTCAGTAATGCGAATCCAAGACCAAAATAGTTTAACAAAGGTTTCTCAATTTCATCTTTAGCAAGTCCAAACAACCCAAAGCTGTCAAAAGAAAAAAACAAAATCAAACAAAACTGTTGGCAAACTGCTTATCCACTTAAGAGCCTGTATTAGAGAATTTGTAAAAAGTAAGAGGGCCTGAGGTTTCAATCCTAGCAGGATCTTCTTCAGAGGCATTTCAGCCTCTGAGGAAGATCCTGCTAGGATCGAAACGTCAGGCCATCTTACTTTTACACAAAAGAAAGATAATGAAAGAAACGAATGAATAGTTCAGTTCCATACAAACTCATTGTGAGCCACAACAAACTCATCAAGGAACTTGAAATTTCTTCTGGGATTAAGTAAAACAAAAGAAGCCAGCAGGTTTAGTTAATTCATGCCATGTTTCAGAAGTGAACTTTTTAATTCAACATTACACAGTTTCAATATTTGACAGCGAACCACCTTTGATATCCACATACGTCAACTGAGTTCTGGTACTCACTTAATAGTTGACTTTGACTTATGGTGAACTTTGACCTATGGTGAACTTTAGTGACAATTCACCTCCACCAAAAAGTTTTCCTTGCACTCAGTAAGAATGAACTACATACCATATACAAATTTCATCTGAGGTTTGCTTTTGATAATATATTTACAATCATTTTAGACTTCATGTCTGCTGACCTTGAATGACCATTCAGCAATATGACAAACAATGGGGTTGCTATACTCACAGTTCTCGAGTCAACAATATTTTCAAACTGTGACCTCTGTTGACCTCAAATGATCTTTGACCAGTGCAGATAACCATAAGAATGTTGTACACACTAAGGCAGATCTACATACTAAGTTTGAAGCTCATATAAGTTTGATTTCTTCCTTCTTTGAAGTCATCATGTTAACAAGAATTTTAGACTTTTACATCTGGTGGTTTCAAATGACCTTTGGACTTAACGAGAAACAAAAGGACTATTCTGCGACCTCTGTGGCCTCGTCATTAGAATGAAGATCTTTCTGAGAATCAATTTGCAGCAGAGATGATCATGATATTCATAATCCTGAAATTACCGATCGGACTGGCAATTCATCTACATGTCAATCTGGTTAAACTGCTTTGAGTTTTGCTTTCAAGATCATTTTTAGCACGCTTTATGTACTTACTGTCCACATGCCCAACCAGTCAAGAGATTGGTTGACCCCCACAGGAGTATTCCTAGTCCCATCCCAATTGTCTTCATACAAGGCACAACACATATATTCCCTTTGTAAAACAATAGTAGATAGAAATAGGAAAGAGGTTTTCAGAGAAGAATGAAGTTAGTATTTTATTTGAAATAAGTAGGATTGGGTAGGGAGAGTGGTGGGAGGGGGGTGGGGAGGGGAGTGTGGGAGAGGAGGTGGTGAGGTGCAGGTTAGATTGCAATTAAAGAATGCAGCCCCAAAGTATGCAACCATCAAAAGCATGGAGTGCTTTCAGCAGGATGATGGGATATTAAACAGACAGATATTGAAAGGCAAAGATTTACGAGCTTACCTGTGGTCCAAAACACACCGCCAATCATAGCTAATGGGTAAACAGGTGGGCTACTCCTCAATAGCTGGATAGTCAATCCCACTAACCAAATACAAGCACATTCGATCCATTGGTAGAACATCCCTATAAAGACCGAGAAAGAAAAAATAACAAGAAAACATAAAATTCCATGACAGTTTATGTCATCTCAGTATTCAAGATACAAACTTCTCTGTCTACAGAGGGACTCAAATGTTAGAAAACAAAATAGATATACTCCACCACTTTAATAATGCATGAAAAGTTTGGCAACACCACTGTTATTGTACAACAGCTGAGAAACATCCTTTCGACAGACCGTTGTGATTGTTTGGTTGTCCATTGTTAGTTTCTATTTCTATTTTCATTTTTTTCATTTTCATGTTAAAAGCTCATCATTAGTATTGAACCTCAAAAGTTAGTATGCTAAACTTTGCTGAACATTTGGCAAAAGTATTTTCCTGGTGGTTCTCAAGTTTGAAGTCATTTTGTGTCCTCCCATTATGACAGTTGTGATACCTTACTATGGCCTCCCAATCAGCAATAAACAAAACCACACTGTGACTCATTTCCTAACATGGTCGCAAGATTAGTTTCACAGGGCAGATCTATCCCTAACATTACTCCAATTCTATGCAATTCGAACCGGTTTCTGCTTCTTCAAAATATATAAATAAAATTTATATGGGTAATTTTTTTTTTTTTAATCTTTTTTATTTTTTAAAATTTTTTTAAAAAAATTTAAATTTTTTTTTTTAATATTTAAATTTTCTTTAAATGATTTTTTTTATATGGATATTTTTGTCCCCACCTTTTATATAAAATCGCATCCACAGGTACATTCCAGCTTGCTGCCTGTGTTCCAGTTCTAATTTTGTACCTACTCTAAACACACAGTCATTTGGTCTTGGGCTTTTCAGAATTTTTCAGTTATCCGTGGAAAAATTTATGTCCTTGCCAAGTAATAGAAGCTAACTAGGCTATATGTCCTATTTTAATGCATAAGTGAAGGTTCGAAGAGATATTTGAATTATTAATCACTCTCAAATCAGTTTGTTCAGAGACTCCTGTTGAAACTCCAATCTGCAAATCCTTACTACAATTTATTGTCTGAACAACATGTACCAGATAAATCAACAATAAATGTGTAATATCTCACAGTGCAGAAGCCTTGGCAACAAAATAATCAATCTTTAATCCTTAGCCAAGTGCTGACAAGTAACACAAACCTTCTAACCAGTTGTATCTTCAGACAAGCTGTTAATAGCATACATAATACTGCCAAGGCAGTCACCATAGATTCCAACTGAATGTCAATAACAATTAAATTGTGTTTGTTTTCTTTTCAAATTTACATTATTCTACGTCATTTAACAAATTTGGGGATGATCAATAACAGTAAATCAAATCGGGCAAACATTCCAGGGACACTTTTAATCCAGGGAGGGTCCGTTAATATCTAAGGACTGTCCCCTCAAATCGAGGGTGTCCGGTCACCTTTATCCCTTGTCAGGTTTAATGCACAGCCATATTGATATCACAAGACAGTGTTTTTACTTGCAGACCACTCAGTGGAAAAAAGGCCTAACACAACAAAATACATCACACACGGCTTTAACAAAGCAACCAAACCTAGTATATCAGCCTAAATAAATAACTTTCCCAACGTATTCTATCGATGTCCGTCGGGGGATAGTGTTTGGTTACTACAGACTCGTCTATTCTCAATGTTATGGCTTTTATTTTTTGCTACTTCATCCTCTTTTCCTCCAGACAATGAAACAAGAGCATTAAAGGGTGTGAAGACTCGCGCAAAAAGAAACGTCTAATGCCGGTAATTTGACCTAGTTTCGAATGAGGTGTAACAGAAGTGTTAAACACCACCATCGATCCCAGAATATACACACACAGCTGGCTATCTTCGGTAATTAGACACTAGTGTACAGGCAATACATGCAGCAAAGGTCAATACCCACAACACAGTGTACATAGCAGCGATGGACATCTCAGGTCCAGCTTAAGATAACAAGGTATCACATTTCATTACTGTCTGCATTTTGTAGCGACAAGCAGACAACTTCACTTGAAAGCAACGGAAAGTTAACATTTTCAGAGCGCGGCACGCGGTTTGGGGCGAGTCTTCAATGCCTTTAATGACATGCAAGAAGCCACCTTGTACTGACCATCACCAGTACGAACTCTTTTCACTGGAACCAAGTTACAGCCAAAGCCAAGTATGGCAACACCTGCCGCAATAAGTCCAACTGTAAAGGAATCCATTCCCTGTTGATTCGATAGGTCCTCGTCGTCATAGCGATCGAGTGTCATTGCCACCTCCCGATGAGCTCTGAATTCCCAGGATTATGATGATGATGATGGACAATGACACAGAATGCTAGATTAAAATGAAGGAATAATTTAAAAATTAAGAGATGCCAAATTGATGAATTACAGTAAAGAACAAATGAACAACAAAATCACGTTTTTTCGACCATGTATAGGTTTCCCTTTCCTTCAAGTGAAGTCAAGTTACTGTTGTACAGAAGTAACGTATGGCAAGGTTTTGAATTCTTGCCAGTCAAACCTCAAAGTTCATTGGCATCCTTGCTGGTTAAGTCAAGAAACTATTAAAAACATTCTATATACTGTATTTTTTAACAGGTTACTTGCATCAGCCATCAGATTAAGTGTTCTTTGTGTCGGTCGAATGTAAAGAAATAGGAAACCTCCCTTCATCCTCAGTCTATCAAAGACAGAATACTTGTTCATTTTATGCTTGTGAAAATCCTTAGGAAGTTGATGCCATTGTTGAAGTGTCCATTTGAATTTCAAATGCACTGATAATGGCAAAGAAAATGATGTTAAATATAAAGTGTATTTAAAGTTGCATGTATACTTGTAGGTAACAAAATGTCTGTAGTGTCAATGGGTTTAAGAATGCTTTGGACAAGCACTTTAAGCATTGTAATCGGGTCTGAGTGTTTGTGTCTTCAGTTTTTTTTCCTCTCCTATAGGGTCCTTGATGGGGACTTGAGTGTCCTTCCTGATCCTTTTTTTCTACTAAACTAAACTATTGACACTACTTGCAAGTACAACTTTCTCAGGCAAACCATTCCACTCATTCACAACCCTTTTAGAAAAGAAGTTATGCCAAATATTAATCCTACTTTGTAACTTTTGGAGTTTAAGACAATGACCTCTGGTACAACTACTATTAGCAAACATGAAAAAGTCAGTGAAGGATAAATTGTCAAATCCATACACAATCTTGAAAACCTGAATCAAGTCACCACGTAACCTCCAGTGTGGTGAGATTCAACAGTTGTAACCGCCTATAATAAGGAACACTCTTTAAGGAACTAATCATCCTTGTTGCCCTCCTCTGGATCTTTTCGAGTACTTTCTTATCCTTAGCAAACAATGGGTTTCCAGCCTTCACAGCATACAGTTTCCAGATGAGGCCTAACCAACTGCTTATAAAGCCTAACATGTCCTCTTTTAGAAAACTGAAGTTCCTCTTGATCATATCTAAAACCCTATTACCTCTTTTAGCAGCTTCATGACAATGTTTAGAAGGCTGCTGAGATGAGTCAATGTAGATACCTACTGTAGGTCTCTTTCAACGAAGACTTCCTGCAACTCCTCACCATTAAGAGTATAGATATACTTTTGGTTACTATTACCAATATGCATCACCTTGCATTTATCAATATTAAAAAGCATTTGTCATCCCTGATACCAGGAAAAACCTTATTCAAATCCATTTGAAATTTCTCAGAATCGCTTTTAAAAGAGACCTCAGAATACAGTATGGTGTCACCAGCAAACTTCTTGGCTGTACACTAAATATCTCCATCAATGTCATTTAGCCTATATATTATAAGCAACAAACAACAAGGGACCCTAAACAGACCCTTGTGGAACCCCACTAGGCCTAGGCCTTTAGTTATGTTAAAAATTGCAACATGATTTGAGCTGCCTTTGTTTTTTTTATTTTTCATAAGGTCTTTAATTGGGACTTTATTAATGTCCGTCCAGTTCCTTTTCCCACTAAACCAAACTAACTTCTAACATATTTAGTCCTATAGTCTATGTACAGTACACTAGGGAAACTCGTTTTTACGTAGTTGAATCACAATCACATGACAGAGTTGAAGCTTGAGGTGAATTGAGGTTACGGTAGGCTAGCCTATATATACAGTGTGCTAAGGACTTAGGCACACCAACAGACAAACAGTTTTCGGCGAAGTATTGTTAATACTGAGTTCCAACTCCCATCTGAAGCAAATAAAAATACGAAAAGTTTCAGCATAGTACTAAGCATAGTCCGTCCGACGCACCCTCTGGGGGTATCGCACCCAAGTAATTGCTCCCAATGACTTACACACTAAACTCGTCACTTTCCAAGGCCGATTTCAACTAATATGTCCTGCCCACCATATGATATGATACTGCTGATGGCTCGCGCTATCACACTTCACAGCACATTCAACTTTTGCCACCATGACCGTTTAGAGCTAGAAGAGCTCAAAGTTTAGCATAGTGCTCCCCAATCCTTCTGCCAGCTGTCGTTGAGGAATCTTAATAAGATATCTGAAGTACCTTAAATCACCTTCAAATCTCCAGATTTTAGATCATCAGTAATTTATCCTATTCAACATATTTTGCCACAGATAGGGTGGGGTAGGGGAGGTGGAGATGCATGGGTTTTTTTTCAGAGAGCATGCCATACTTGGTAGCCTCTTGGTTGCTCCACTTATTCTAGAAAAAATATCAACTTGCAAATTTCATGTTCTGTTTTTTACTGTTCCTTTCACAGGCCTGCAGGCTAAACCCATTTTGCTCGGGCCTGCATCGTCGGCAAGCAAGTCTGAGTGTTATGTATTACCACTAACTGACAGAGTCATGGCAACTTTGAAGGAAGTCCCTTTATCCATTCAAAGTGAGAAGCAAATTCAGTGCAATATCTTACGAGTGACTCTAAAATATTAAAACCTCTTATAATGGCTACTATAAAACTTCGATATCATGAAAAAAAAATTTAAAATATGCTCGAGGGGGGGGGGGGGCGGTCTCCCCCTTCGCCTCCCTGGCTACGTGCCTGCGGTTAGAAATCTTGTAGGAAACAGGCCAAATGGAAACACATTGAAACAATATCGATGTGGATCATATATATGATTGTACGTACTTACACTCATACACAAGAGAATGTACAGACATGATAATAATCATGAGTGACAACCTGCTATACGGTCACAGGTCACAGAAACGACCACGAAGAGTCATTTACCTCATGCAGCATGTGTTGGATGAAGTTTTAGCCACCGCCAAATATGATTTGGATAAATAATATCACGCATTATTTTCTATTTATAGAAAATATAGTGCTTTAATGGCAACCAACATGTGCCAAGTGAAGTGCTTTAAATGGCATCCCAAATGATGTGCTTAAATGGCACCCAACATGTGCCAAGCATAGTGCTTTAATGGCACCCCAAAATTTGCCAAGTATAGTGCTTTAATGGCACTGCAACATATCAAGTATAGTGCTTTAATGCACCCAAACATGTGTCAAGTGTATAGTGCTTTAATGGCACCCCAACATGTGTCAGTTATAGTGCTTTAATGGCACCCCAACATGTGTCAGTTATAGTGCTTAAATGGTAGCCCAACAAATGCAAAGTATAAGTGCTTTAATGGCACCCGAACATGTGCCAAGTTTAGTGCTTTCATGGCACCCCGACATATGTCAGGTATAGTGCTTTAATGGCACCCGACATGTCAAGTATAGTGCTTTAATGGCACCCCAACATATGTCAAGTTTAGTGCTTTAATGGCACCCCGACATATGTCAAGTTTAGTGCTTTAATGGCACCCCGACATATGTCCAGCATAGTGCTGTCTATCACACATTTCTCCTTGGATATGTGGTGGAGCAGAACTTGATCAAGAAAGGCAAATGGGATAAAGGTACAGATATAAAGGTAGTCCTTTTGTTACAAGTTTATTAATTTCACTTTCCTAAAATGTCAAACAGTATACATTTCCAGGAAAGACTGTTCACATAACGCATGTTTGTTTGAAGAGGTTTACTGAATATAGAGGAATATTGAGTCTATCTATTATAGTTTACGCCACCTAATATCTTTGCAAATTGTTGAAAGTTTGACCTTACAGCTAATGACCTAAACCTATTGAATTCATATCATATTTCCTGCTAATTAGATGTAATTGATGGGGAACTATAGTGACACCACACATATTTCTGAAAGATCCTACGATTGATGAACATCTAATTACAACATATCTTTTTCAAGATCTGAAATTGACACATTTTGCACCAAAAGGGCACAGGAGGCAAACAGGTGCAATGTCACAGAAGCAACTAAATTTGTTCTTTCCTATAAACTTAACATTCAATTTTCTACTTCAAAATTGGAATGCATATCAATATCAAGACACTTCAGCTTTGGTGTATTGTAAACATATCAATATCAACACCCAACAGTCTTGGTGTATTGTTAACTTCACCCTTATTGGAATGCATAGTCAATCCAAGGTCAATAAAGCATTGCATTGTCGGTGTACAACTATGACATCACACCTGTATTTTTGTGCAAACTGACAATTCTAAATTACCAATAAATTGAAAATACTAATGGAGGGTTACTAAGAAAATGTTCCTCTTTTATCATTCAAAGACAAAGTGTAGCCTGTACTATTATTTTAAAGGGTAGCTTTGAGTTTCTGACATAAGGGGCTTCAGACACAGAAATCAGCCAAAATAGGATAGAATCTGTTCCATTTTTGCTTGTCTGATGTCATGCACATTAGAACTTAGGTCAAGGGTCAGTTAAAAGTAACTGCCCTGCAAAAAAATCACAGCAAGGAATAAAAAGGAACTAATAAAGAAGGACGAACGGAAGAGATCGATTTTAGTATATTCTTCAAAGTGTAACCAAAAATTTACCAATCAAAGCAACAGAGGAGAAATAATGAAATAAATAATACAAAACTGTTTGCAAAGTAAAAATAAAGAGTTGCTAGAGAAATATACAAATAGACAAAAAAAGCAACTCAAGGAGGATTTTCAATCATAATGCAACAAAGGAGAGCTTTGACTCAAAAATCAGTTACCTCTTTGGCCTAAGGCAACACAATCTGGAGACAATGACAAGCATCATCATCTCTTGTTTGTTTATGGCACAGACAACAACAGGAAGCTTCATTTAACTGACTCTCACAAGAAGAAGGGAGAAGGAAACCATCTCTTCACATCTCACTGTTTGTCTTGAAAGTAATCCTTTGGTTTCAACAACACTAGATTTTTCTCTTCTGGTTAACTTGAATAAAAAATAATCTTTTCTTTATGAGACAAATAGTTTACAAGCTAGTATTAAACATCACTACGACCTACACAGTGATTGATTTCCCCAGAGATCTAGAGTATGTGAAATATCAAATTCTGATCCAGACTAGACGGCCAAAATATTTAACCCAAAAAGAATCACCAGAAATCTACCGTATCTATGTCCAAATATGGCAGACTTTTTTTCTTTTCTCATCATTACTGAACAAGTTTAAAATTTTTCAAAATTGCAAAATTTGCCTGTTTTATTAGGTACAGTTTTCAAAGAGCCCTTGACATAAACATGTAAATAAACATATGTTGATCATCCGAGTGGGTTATCAACACCTATAAACTGATTCATTCTGTTATCCCATGTGCTTAGGGAGTACACGAGGAATAAAGCAAGGATTGCTCATAAAAAGGATGGGGAGCAATCTCAAAAAGTGTTGAAAATTCCTTTCAAAAGTCTAAACCGCTAAAAAAATATGAGACCTATTAAGAAACTAAAGCATTTCAATAAAAATACACAAGCTTCACCAAGAAGACAACTTGGTTTACTGATTTCTGTTTCTTCATGAGTACCCTTTCAGTTTGCATTTTGTTTTGTTACATATCATAATGCTGCATTAATATGATAAAATTAATAACATTAACGTTCAGAAAGCAAACATAAGATACATCAATGACTCTACTCTTAAATCAGCTTCATGTATCTGCTGACCAATTATTCAAACAAAATGTTCAAATATTGCTTAATTTGTTTCACTATTTGGAATGAAACTTGATCAACCCTTTTTGGTATCCGATTTAAATGACAGATTTAACCACTATTAAACTATGGATTCCATTTGACATATTTCAACTGGTTCTTGGTTAGCTCCAAACAAAGGAATTATGTTAAGTCATAATCCAAAATTTTTGTTACTGCAGTTGGGTTGAATAGTATACATCCCACTTCCCAAGAACTTGGACACTTAACTCCATATGTAGTAACCAGACCCTTGCAAAAGTAATCCTGGGAAATGCATTGAACTTTTCACACAGTTGAGATGAACTTGCCATTACCTATCTGTCTTGTAAATAGCTAATTGTTTACATTTAAAACAAATGTGCTTTTTAGCATTGATATATGTGACCAGATTTGACAGAACCTAGTAAAGTAAAAATCCAGTTTTCACTCACTGGGACGGTTACCTAGCATGATCAGCATCTCCAGCATACAGGACATCCAGAAGCAATGAACTTGTAGATTGCTAATCTTTGTTTGAAATCACAGTTTTAGCTTGTAGTACAAGCAAGAAAGGATTTTTAAGGGTCCGTTAGTCACTTACTTAAATTTATCTAAAGCGTCTGCTTAAATCCGCTTAATAAGGAAAGCTTTATACGACTGAACACGAACACAAAACTGAAGATGGATCTCGTCACCAAAAAGTACTCCACAGATGTCCAGCCTCCTACAGTTGAGACGAGCAACTTTTCATGCAGAGTGTAGCTTTCGCTTTCTTCGCTTGTCTCAGTAACCACGCAACAAATCCTCTAAGATTTCTGTCATCTTGAGATCATGATGCATCGTGTTTCAGCATGTGATATATTTTCTCCGACTCTTTGTTGCATTATGAGACGAACTTCATCCGATATGTTTTATAGAAATCTCTCTGTCATAAGTTTCTTGGGATAATCCGTCACAAATAATTTCAGTCTCTTACCACTACAAGAGTACACTTGTGTCTCAATTCAACCAGACTTTGCCCAAAGTTTGTTTTATAGAAATCTTTCTGTCATAAGTTTCTCGGGATAATCCGTCACAAATAATTTCAGTCTCTTACCACTACAAGAGTACACTTGTGTCTCAATTCAACCAGACTTTGCCCAAAGTTTTAGGTGTGGGGCTCCAGTCTGTGCTTCATAGCATAAAAATCTGTGACAGGTTGATCCGTGAAATCAAGAGAATGACGTAGATTATTAAGACAGTGATGCTTGGAGGGTAGAGTAACACGATTGTTCGTTTCAGAAAAGGCAAAGCTGCAGTTTGAAAGAAAAGAAAATGATAGTTATTATACTAAAATAAAGAAAACGATAATTATTATGCAGTCACTCTGAGAAATTAGGATGTATGATACTAAAATAAAGAACATGTATTTACAATAAAGGTTTAATGGAAACTGTACACACAAGGTTCATGTACTTAACAAGTTGGATGCACAAGTTCAAGTTCATTCAAGCTTTACTTGAATGAACAAAGAGGGTGCTTGTACTCGATAAGGTGGATCCAAAGATCACTTCTAAATTAGGAATTGTCAAGTTTACAAAGGTTTTGGATCTCGTGTTCACCTCAATTGACAAAAGAGGTTTTTGCAATAACTATAAAGGTGGATCCACATATCTCACATGAAATTCATCCCAATAAAATTTTTGGGAGTTATCCTATTTATAATGTTTGCAGATTTAGACCTCTGCTGACTTCAAATCACCTTTGAATTGCACAGAAAACAATCTGTTCCTTGTATAACATACAGAATATCCACATTACCAAGTATGGAATTCATCCAGCCTATGCTTTTTTGCATTTATCGGATTAACAAGGTTTACAGACTTAGACCTTAATTGACCAGACCATCGAAAACAATAGGGTCCTCGTACAAGTCAAAGGAGATCCATATATCACGTATGAAGTTCCTTTGAGTTTCACTTTTGGGGTTAGCAAGTTTACAAATTTCTCAGACTTTCACCTCTGTTGACATTAAATGACTTTTGTCCTTTATAGAAAATATCAGGGATTTTGTAGTCATCGAGGTGGATCATGAAATTGATCGGACATGTATTCTTTTAGTTTGAGAATTTACAAGACCGGGTATCAGACATCCAGACCATCACCATCGCAAGTGTTCCGACTGCAATTAACCAGAGATGTAAAATAACATAACATTGTTATAAAATATTACATAAACTTGACTCACCACTGTATCCTAAAAACGTAATATAGATGTAGTAACCAGCCGCTATTAACCAGAGAGAATTAGCCAGAAGAACAGCATAGAATGACCCTGATTGTATGGCTGAATCAGGATAGAAGAAGAAAGTATTATGACATCATAACCAGAATGCCAGTTAGCTTTGTGATTCTTGGCCATACAAGTTGCTCAAAATAATGTAACTATCGGACTAACCTAGAGCAAGTGAGTTAAATTTGTCCAAGAATTGAGTGAGAACCAGAAAAGATAAATCCCTTGTGGGCATCAACCATGTCTTTCACTGGTAAAGATTTTACAGTATAGAACTTTAAACCAAAATATTTCAATATCCAGAAAGAAATGTCTTCCTATGTGAAATATAGATGCATTTTACCAACTTTGAGCTAGCATTAGCAAATCCCTTTAAATATTTGTTCAAAGTTACATGACATGGTGAAAATATATTGTGAAATAATTTTGGACAAAAATTAGACAAGTTTTCCACCATTTAAGATAACCTGTCGACCCCTTGAGCCAGTTGCACTATTTGAGATAAACTGTTGACTCCTTGAAGCTCAGAGAGAGAAAACCTTATAGGAGGTTTAAGGCACATTTAAAGCAACAGTATGAACTCTGAAGCAGATTTCATTTCCTGGATGACTGCATGTTTTTGTTGAAGACTAAACAAGCCCCTTCTAAACTGGACTGAATTTGACCAAACTATGTTCACCAAAAGAGAATCATAACATTAGAGAATTCCCAGATTAATCGTAGCTTAAAAGTTTGGAGTTGTCATGTTTAATAGGTTTTCAGACTTCAGTAGATTTAAATATGGTTCTTGTACTCACAAAGCTGGATCTGCATACCATGTATGAAGTTCAACAAATATGTACTTTTTGAGTTACCATCTTTACAAAGTTAAAATAAAATAAAACTGTTAGCAAACTGCTTATCCACTAGAGAGCCTGTGTAGGAGAATGTGTAAAAGTAAGTAAACGTTCTTCATTTAGCCTTTGAAGAAGATCCTGCTAGGATCGAAACGTCAGGCCAACTTACTTTTACACATTTACAAAGTTTTCAGACTTTGACCTCTGTTGACCCCCAAATGACCACTGAACTTCACAGAAAAGAAAAGAGTTCTTGTACTCAATCAGGTGGATCCACATACTAAGTATGTGGTTAATCCACCATTAGCTTTTTGAGTTACAGTGTTAACAAGCAAGTGTCACATACGCACACACACCACCACCATCACATAGATTCCTTCTGCCTCTGGCAAGGAATCAAACACCCTCGAATAACAATATTAACGAAACATTTTTTACTTACGAATATAAAGTAAGAGCTGCACGACATGGAGTAAGATAAGTACTGGGAAGAACGCATTGAGGTGGATGTCAAATGCAAATCCCCACTCTACGTCCTGGGGGCTGGCAACACTGCCCTGGAGATAATTATTGGCCACGAACCTAAATGTAAAAAAAGACATAAATAATAAAAGAGCAGATAGACTTAGTGATACTTTGCATTTTCAAGTTTGCATATTGTTGAATTCAAGTGATCATCAGCAAGGCTTATTTGCAACTGATGCGTATGTACAATCATACATACTGTAGATTGTTTCTGAGTTTTAGAAGGTGGTTTTCAGCTTTTGAACGGATTTGAAATTGATTCACACCAGTCACTGACTGTAGGCCTACAGGTCTCATTACTGTTATGCACAATGCAAGCCTTGACTGGGTAGGACCACTGGGATACATGTAGATATGAATTGCAAAATTATAGGCAAGAATCGACAAAATTTTTAACTCATGTGAATAGAATGCACTGGCATATTTTAGTAACGAAATTTGCAAACAGCAAATATTTGAGCAAAACACCACAGTTCCCATATACACTGGAACATAGGAATTTACTGCCCAGATGAAAAAAAACCATTAACACAAATACGTGGAATCCCCCCTCCCCCCACCCCCCATTTCTTTGTTACAATGAACTAGCACTTAGCTTTCAGAGTTTTGAATGGATGACTCACAAACCGAGAATGAAACGACAATGGTTTTTAAAATCATTATGCTTTGATTTTTGCTGAAGTAAACAAGAGTATTTATTTTGGAAACACTTCCTATTATCAGCATATGTCATTATTAGCATTTCTCTTATGAAGTTTGTGATCATTCGATTGCATCCGTTCAACTGATTTTCAGTCTTCAGATAAGGTGTGGAAAACAGGATCTGCTCGAAAGTGTTATGATTCCAGATCATCTTTTTGGGATAGTTGACCATTATTTTTTCACATTTATCCTAACGCAGAAATATAAGATTGTCTCCTCACAACTTTGTTTCTTTTTCTCTCTTGACTATCCTCATTCACTACAATTTAAACTCACTGCTGTTGGAGTAACATAGAGATAAAGCAAGTTCTTTTAATAATACAAAATGAACATTATCATAATAAATTCCTCCTGGATCTGGGAAGTAATTTTGGAACCAGGTCATAAAAAATGTTTTCATTAATTACCTGCATACCTGGTATAGCTACCAGGCTGGTGAATATTGTCCAAGACAAATCTACAAAGGAGGTAAAACTATGCAAGCTATCCTTCTTCAGTTGCCTCACAACTGGGATCTTTTATGAACATCCTGCTGCTAATTGCAAACTTTGGTTCTCTTTTTATAATATCATTGCAAGCACTTAGAAAATCTCTTAACATGAAATCTAATTTCAAACTGTTATATGACATAACCTCAACAAGTACGGTACATGCTAGTTCGCAAAAGATTCACTGAGACAGTTGACCTGTGGTATTTACCCACCTGGTTAAAGATAATTCTACTATGAGGATATCAAATCCTCCTACTCACCAGAGAGCAGTAGCTATGAGTATTCCTGACCCGATACAGTCCAAGAAGATGGTCCGCAAGAGAAACATGAAGAACCCATAGAACCCCAGATGGCGGACAACGGCAAACCCAGCCGAGGAAACTGGAGAGAAGGGATGTAAACATTTAAGTGGTGGACTTACAACTGCCACATAGCTAACGATAGCAGTGTAAACAGATGACACCTTAAGCCCTACTTTAATCCTTACTCACACCTAAAGATTCTGATGTAAAATACCACACTGTTACCTATCTTAATGGTATGTAAACGTTACAACTCTCGTCATTGGTTTAACTCACGGATTCATTTATTTTGTATTGCAACCCAAATAGCTACGCAATATGGTCAAATTGATGTAAGTGCAAAGATGATGTATAGCAGTTTTTTTAAACATGAACCATTACTAGTTTACAAGATAAACAAGTTCAACGCCTTCAATAATGCTACACATAATGTTGAAGAATAAAATATTCCCTGTAACTGGGTGTGAACATTACAAGGCTTGGTCAAGTAAAGAGCAAAAACAAAATGTATCTCAAACAGATAACGTACCACAGAGACAAATGCTGAGCAAGACCAGAAATGCCGGGTCATCTCTAGCCCACTGGTTCTTGGTCTCTAAAGGATGTTAAAGAAAGGAAAAGTCTGTCAAAAATATCAAGCAATTTAATAACTACATTTGGACATACAACTTGCCAATTGACTGATGCCCTTGGTTAGGTTTGAATGAATGGAATGAGTTTGAAACTCACGTTTTCTGTACTGGAAATTTCTATATCTGTAGAAAGAAAAAGAAAAAAATTTCAATTGGCAAAAAAGTAAGGGATTCATCATTAGTAAAATTATGTACAACTCTCAGACCAACATGTATCTATAATTTAGGATACTTAAAGTCAATAAAATGCAGATAGATAAATAAGAGGATTAGAAGTAAAATTTAGTTCATGGTGTCCCTGTTGGCACAAATTTCATTTTGAAATCTGAATGAGAAAAATATAAAAATTGAAATGGTATAAGGAATTTTGGGCTAGGACGAGAATTTGTTAAAAATTTCCCAGCCACTTTTCAAGCATTTAATATTTCCATATTTGCAAATCACATGACATTCATGGTCTGTGAGATAAAGTTGTGTCACTTTGAACACATACATCGGTTCCAACTTTGTCCGAAAATAGGAATGAATTTACTTACACTTTCTGAGGTGCACTCATCAAATATATCATCTGCCATATGGCAAATTCAAAATCCATTTGGCTGACTTTGAAAAGTCGTCTGAAATATTTCTGTCTTTTTGCCTGGGCCGAATGTCTATTGTCAGGTCTGGGACTGCCTGGTCTTGGTGTGGGTGGAGGGGACATCCCATCCACAGACACACTCTGCAACATTGTCCCAAGGATAACACACACTGATTCAGCAGAAATATTGATGATAACCTGTGAATGACAAAGTTTGAGAAACTGAACATTAACTTCAAACCATTTTCAATTTTCATGCCCACAATTTTATTCTATAAAGAACATACTTTTATAGTTGGGAGATGTTGCAGTTACAATGTTCTTTCAAACAAAAACAATCAGCGAAGACTAAGAGAATACTTTAATAGTTGGGGGATGTTGTAGCTACAATGTTCTTTCAAACACAAAAACCATCAGCTAAGAGAATACTTTTAGAGTTGGGAGATGTTGTAGTTACAGTGTTTGTTCAAAACAAAACTGTCAGCTAAGAAAATAATTTTTTGTTGGGGATTTTGTAGTGACAAAGTTCATTCAAACCAAAACTGTAGATTTGAGCAAGTTTAAATATGACATCACCAAGACACATACATCCTATAACTTGGTACAATCAGCAAACTTATATACCTTAGAATATAAATTTGCATCAAGGTCGTTTATATGCAATGGACAAGAAAAGAACCATAACCACTGGTATTTGCATAGCCTATTCTGAATGCAAATTAGCATCGATACCCATTCCTCTCAAGTTTAAACTTAATTTGCCTAGAAAAAGCCTCTGATGGGGAACATTAACATAAGCCTTCTGAAAATCCAAGAAAATGACACATAGGCCTACAGGTTTGTCCTTCAAAGGGCCAGTTACATCTTTCATATACCCAAGAATGTTTTCAGTAAGTTGGGACTAACTTAGTACCAAAGTTGCCCTCAGTTGAAACGTACTTTGATGTTGAACTTCAATAGACTTATGTTAGGGGCTAGCATAACGTTAGGCCTAAGTTTAAGTTAGCTTCGGAACAGCATAGGGCTCAGTTGCACGAAATTCAGAAACTTCTGGCGTATAGGGCGAATGAAACTTGAGAAGTTAAGGCTTTCAACATACTCAATATTGTTTTAAGCCAAAATCATGCGGTATAAATTATTGAGAAAGATATGGCACTAAAGCAATGGCTGTTTCTCTTCCAGATTTTCAAAAATCGTCACAGAACGTAGGTGTCGCCTATCACTTTCACCACTATAGCTAGTCAATGTAAGCACAACACGTCATCGGTGCATACATATAATAACGTTACATCCTAGAAATTTTTTATGCGTTATATCCAGTTAGTGTACAGATCAGTGGTTATATCTGATTTAGTAAACACAGTAGGCTACGATATCAACTTGGCGGTGGATATGGCAAGCCACATGTGCAATAATTCGATGAACCGAGTTTATTTATCGACGTTAAACTCCGTTTTTCGATCTATAAACTGAGTTTATCGACTGGATAACCGTGTTTTTCGCGATAAACTCAGTTAATCGAGCGAAAAGCAAAGTTAAAGGCGATAAACTCGGTTTATCGAATTATTAGGATACAGTTCGAACCCTGCTGAACCACAGAAATCAATGCAATTTCCGTGGGCTGAACCACATGTTAGTTTAGTATGTATGTCGATAGGCGGAACATTCTGATTTAAGAACAGGGCTTTACTAGCAAGGGTGGGCTCCATTTGAAGATATGGACTATAGCCAACGGAAAGGCAGAGAATAAAATATGTCCCGTTTTGCCACTGACAGTATGGTGGCTTGCTATCTCTCCCGGATTTCCTGTGGAAGTCTCCCAGCAAAAGTTTCAAGTATTTCCAATATTTTTCCCTTCTAAACTGTGATCAGAAATAGGCCGTCGGTATGGTTCTATCTGCGTTAGGAACAAGGAGAGGATCTACGTTGTTTTCGGGAAATACTTGTAAAAAATGTTTATATCCACTATGTTCTGCAGCGCTAACACGTTATACTTTTATATGCCTCTGTGTTGTTGTTGTAAAAGTATGCACGATAGTAACCCAAAGATTCTATGATATATATGTATGTTTTATATCCCTATCTTGTTTTAGTTCGATATTCCTAACTTCCCCTTATCTTCCTATATTTTGGGATGGTAAATCATCCTATTTTGGAGTTGGTCCGGCAAGTTGGCAGGTTTGATGTGGGGTTGTGTTAATGTTAAAGACAGGTATAAATCACGCAATGATGCATATCCAATACATATCATAAATGATCTGCTATACCTTGTAACTTATGATCCCATGTATGCTTACTTGGGATTCCTTTCGACGATCGAGTCATGGTTGTTAGCTTATTTTATAGAACAGCACTATGAAAGAACTTGAATTGTCTCATGTTCGGCCTTCCTAGCAGTTTAGGTCCCATTAGATGTGCCAAAAAGGCGGGATATGCTGGACTACATCAGTCAAGCCCGGTATACGATCCGACTGAAAGACGTATGTCCATTCGAACTTTTAAATTTTCTCGTTATAGGCAATACCAAAGTTAATGCAACCAGGGCTCTAAAAACTTCCTGACCGGAGCTACTTTTGCACTGTACGTATTTTGCTACAAATTGGGGGCCGAGGACAAACTTTTCTTCTCATCAGGCCCTTCACAAGTTTGCCTTCATATACTAGAAGTTTTGTAACATATTAACACGGGACAGTAACTACCTATACACAGGCCCGTAACCAGACTGGGGAACAATATGACACCCCCCCCCGTTAGGGCCCCAGTATTGTACATGGTTGGTGCTTTCCAAATCCTAATCTGAATTTGGCTACGCCCTGACCGACAGCGCTGGTTGGTTGGTCGATACGTATGATGACGTAATAAGTCGACACAGGGTACGGTTGTTTACGGTAGTTGGACTGCATAATTTTCTACACCGTCAAATGATACTCACAAAAGAGGTATCTGTTGTTCTTTTAGTCTATATACTTGTACCATGGAGGTTTGCTTGTACAAACTCGGATGTTTGGGGGGTGGGGGGTGGGGGGTGGGGGGGGGGTATTAACGAGTGAATGACGTTTGAGAGCTTATATTAAAGTTGTGATACATAGTTTCACGTACAATTCCTTTTAAGCCAACTCAGACTTTATAGAAGACTTCCTTTCACATTGTAATTTTTGTGTGATAATAAAACAAATAAATAAACAAATAAACAAATTCGACTTGTCAAATAATATATTAGATTTTAAACTCCCAAACAAGTTGCCAATTCAGGCGCGTATCCGGGGGGGGCGTTGGGGGCGCGCGCCCCCCGGGTAAGAAAAAGAGGAGAGAAAAAAAAGAGAAGAAAAAAGAGGGGGAAAAAGAGGAGGAGGAGAGGAAGGAAGGGAAAAGAAAAAGAAGAAAGAGAAAAAAGGGAGAAAAGGAGGGAGTAAAAGAAAAACGCCAAGACACCGGGAAGAGAAAGAGGAACAGTGACATCATTACAGCGCTGATCCCTATTATATACACAGGGTAGCCAGTGACGGATCAAGGATTTCGGAAGGGGCGTGTGCCTCACCCTACCCCTTACACCGACAACTCCATTTTGACGTTTCCATTTTTTCCTCTCTCACTCATGATCTATATATATACTATATATGGTCTACCATAACGCGTGTGTGTGTATATACGCCTTAAACAATTGTAGAATTGTGCTATGAAACCAACTGTGGCTGGTCTTGAACTCGACCGTGTCGTCGGGGAACATGACGCATTTCGGGAAGGGGGCGACCGCCCCCCCCCCCACTTCAGCATATTTTTTTTATGATATTGCTAGTGCTCAGATGCAACTTACAAGGCCTGTGAAGTGTCATTTCCAGCGATCTGGGAGGCATTTTCGGCCAAAATTTGCCCTGTACGCTTCGCGCCAACAAATGGTCCTGGGTAGTGCCATTTCCAGCGATCTGGGAGGCATTTTCGGTCAAACTTTTCTTGTACGCTTCGCGCCAACTTATGGTGGCGCAACGCTTAGATACTTTGCCTACAGGCATCGCCTCTCCCTTGGCAAATTCCTCGCTACGCGCCTGTTCGAATTTGTAAAGCAAACAGCAGATATCACATCATATCAGTGAGCATGAAAATGGCGTTCCAGGATGAACAGCCTCAAAACTGTCCGACTTGCCCGAAAAAAATAACCAAAAATTTTCGCGCGCTCCGCGCGCGTTCAACATGTTAGTGCCAATATCATATAAGCAAGCATCGGCTATTAGGCCTACATCGCATGCCATCGTATACCGTACGGTCCGTCAAAGTTGCGCAGTATACCGCGGGATGCTAATGTAAACAATCGCATTCTAACACCCAAACCCGCTGACCCGCGCAAGCTACCGAAAAACCCACATTGTAATTGTCAAGTATACATAAAAAAATTGCATTAAATTTTGACTTAGCAACCATCATTTCTTTAGCATTTAGCATAATAGAGTATAAAACCTCCTTTACAGCATCATTTGAACCACAAATTAGCCTATATTTCTTTTCATTGGGGCGAGCAGCGGACATTTTCATGCACGGGAAAGAATGAATTATCACCTACTATTCAATTTATTGATGTTACACACAAAAAAATGCATATTTCTCAGAAAATTTCGGGTGACAAAAGCCTTTCTAAGTGCCACCATTTTACATGCAGGCATCACCAGGATTCCAAAAAAAAATTAAAAGGGGAGGGGGACACCCCCTCCCCTTACACCCCTCCCCCAGGACGGCGATTCGTGGCATGAACCAGCATTTGCCTTCTCAAGAGTTGGGAGCTATGCAATTTTGACCGGTCTGCTAGGGGTTGATGGAGGTTTTTCTATATTGGTTGTCCATTGATGAAATTTTGTGCGACATTATGGGTATGTTTTGAAGTGAGTTTTATTCACGAGAATGTGAATTTTCAAATTTTGAACAAATAATGGGCTTAAAACCTTGAAAAGTGGGGCTGACGGATATTGTGGGCCGCGACGTAGAATCACCTACAAAAGCAATGATCCACAGGTCATGCGATGAGGTCGAACATGATTTGTGACTGGTGACAATCTTCGAAAAGGTTATGGATGAAAAAAAACTATTGGGAAATACTTGGTGCTCAGGCAAAAAGTGTACATCTGGTTGGTCATTTTCAAGGCTGAGAAGTACCATTTCCGGTGATCTGGGTGGTATCAAAACCAGAAATTTTCTTGTACGCTGCGCGCCAACCGATGGTGGCGCTCCGCTTAGATAGTAATTCGCGCCCCCCGGGTTAGAAAATCCTGGATACGCCCCTGCAATTGGTATAACACGAGGGACGTAACCCTGCAACAGATAAAGTGGGGGGGGGGGCGGGGACTATTACATCCCATCTACCATCTTTACTGAAGAAATGCTTTTGAACAATAATATTGTTTGTCACAAAGTTCAATATTGAAGAACTTTAGTACAACATTGTCACAACATTATTTCCCACAATAAACTTTTAAACAAAGGGAGCTTTCCTGATTCAAGGGTCATGTAAGGGTTGCCTTTTTGACCATGTATATTGCCGCAGGCTACACCTGTTACGTGTCGGTCCCGGGTTCAATCTAACTGAAAACATAAATATAACTAGAAATATAACTTGATATACATGAAAGTTTTGTCAAGGAATCTCTTTCAAACATGTCATAAATTACATCAGGAGCACTTGCTTACAAACAGAAACTTTATCAAATATTTAATGGCACTAAACATCACAGCTCCAACGGTATTATTACTGGGGGCTGAAACACTTTCTCATCGTATTTCTTTTCATTGTGGAAGTAAGCAGTGTTACTACTGGAATTGACGTCAGTATAGGCCTTTTAGGTTATGTTATAGGGACAACCTCACTGAGGTACCGACTTTTGTTAATACTCCGTATCAAATTTAGAACTAAATAAAGTAATGAACATGTGAGACCAATATGTTGCTAATGCTAATGGATGTGTGTGTGTGTGGAGAGAGACAACAACATAGGCTGTTAGTGTTACGAGGATCCGAGAATTGGCTTTGGTTTGATGATTAAGAATAGCGTCACCAATTAGGTACTGCAGCTTGGCCACGTTCGCACAGCCCCTCAGAGACTAGACTCTTACAGTTACTCGGTGTTCCCCAATTGTGTAGAGGTAGTTTCCACATCCCAAGTCCGATACCCCTATTGATATAGATATGTGGGGGGGGGGGTGTGCTCATAGGGGTTGCTGGGAACTAAGGAAACCAGCATTACCTGGATAATGAAAATAGTAAGAGGAAACAAAGGGGGAAAGGGGGATTGAGGTTTAAGTCTTTTAGCGACACAACATTAGAATTGGATGTAATCACTAGTTACTCGCTTTGTTCGTCAAGTTTGGTTGAATTATCGGACGTGTAGCCTAGAATCAAATAAACGCAGCTGCTTTGAAATTTAAATGTCAATCCCGTATATGTGTTTGCTTTATACAAACACCAGAAGGAGCGAATTTCAGTGGCATTTTACAGCGAACGATTTGGACGTAGCGTCTAACACAATGCACATAGAAATATGTCATGTTAGTGTATTCATTAATGTTAGGAAAGATGTAATGGATGTCGTTTCAAAGCAAACACGATTTGTTAACTATGCCATAGATCTACGAGTTTTTGGACGCTAACGGATAAGTATACCTAGTAACTTACTTTATTTATAACATTGCTCTCAATAAAACAAATAATGATAATACCCAAAATGAGTTTTTGTAGTCAGTTGGTCATGTATGGCACTCCATAGCATTTAAACATGATTTACATTGGACATCTGGTACGATGCAAATTTTATGGTTATGGAATTAGATTACTAGCTCCTCTAGTTGGATTTTCTAGTCTTCTGTTAGTTTGTGTATAGACAACCAGTAGCATCCCAGATTTAATTATATCCCTGGAAATTCAGGTGTGTGATACTTAATAAGGTCTTCTGGTCTGAGAGAGGTCGAAATGTCAGAAATCACAGTAGAGAAATCTTATTTTTAAAACCTTAAATACGGGCTGACAAGCTCTCAACATGGCGTCTTATCTAGTCCCTCACGATCCCCAACTGGACTACTGTTGGATATGTCAATCTATAGAGAGGATTCGGTGGAAGACAGTTCTGACAGGCAAATATATCCAAATGAACTCTAGTAAACACGTTTCCTACTCCAGGCATCACCACCGTTCGCCATTGAGAAGAGGAAAATTAAGTCCTTAATTCCGTAACGGCATTTCGTCTGTATCCCGTTGAAAGTCGTGCTGTTTAGTGGCGCCTAGCGCGCTGGTTGCACCTATACTTCGCATCAACATGACCCCGAGTGACACAGTCTCTGTCTTATATAAAGAGACCAGTATCCCGGGCCATACCATCCAAGGCAAGCATTGCATGCTCGGATAAGTTAATTACATCTATTTTGCTCCAGCTTCCCATACTCCCAGCTGAATGGTCACTGCCATGGATCCAGGGGTCCAAATCTCATACTACCTTTGTTGAATAGAAATAATTAAGAGAAATACAATCGTGGCGGGGGTGACGCTGTAGTCCAAGAGCGGGCACATTGACCGATCCTAATAAACACTATTTACAAGCTTTCATCGATAGAACGAGTTCCGATTGGAAATCACCATATTTAAGCTTTGGGATACCCCAAGCAGAACCCCCAATCGAGGCGGAAAGGTAAACAAATGGTACTTAGTGCACGACAACCTTGTAAATCGAGTACAACAGAATGAGTTGAGAGTACAAGATAAATTCCCTTGTTATGAGTACGGCGGGTACGTAACTCTGCAGTACTTCATATGGGGCTCTTCGAAACACCCCGAGTACGAAACAACTAATCCACGACAGCTGGTATACGAGTACATGTACCGATTCCGAGTACGAATAGGGAGTCACTACAAGTCTGCCTGGGAAGTCCTGACCAGAGGGAGGGTCAATAGGGGTGGGTTGGGGAGGGTCAATAGGGGTGGGTTGGGGAGGGTCAATAGGGGTGGGTTGGGTAGGGGTGAGAGTAAAGCCAGGGGTCAATATTATGAGAGTGCCTAGGATATATATATATATATATATATATATATATATATATATATATATATATATATATGTTGATACTAGATGAGACTAGTGGAACACTAGTAGTTGTAACTCGGAGTTTCACGCGTTATAGCGATCGTCAGTTGTCTGACGATCGCTATAACGCGTGAAACTCCGAGTTACAACTACTAGTGTTCCACTAGTCTCATCTAGTATCAACATATATTCCGCTCTGTCCAATGGACATAGAGCACTCTGCGCCAAGATAGACGCCAACCTACTCTACTCTCTCTCTCTCTCTCTCTCTCTCTCTCTATATATATATATAATAATAATAATAAGCAATAATAAGCAAATATTTATAGAGCGCTTTATGCAAAGGCCTCAAAGCGCTTAAAACAAGTACACAAATATGCAAGACAAATCACTGTAAATTTTGGAATAAATGTGTTTTTAAGAGACGCTTAAAACAGTCAACCGATGGTGCATTGCGAATTGAAGATGGTAGATTGTTCCAGAGATGAGGTGCAGCAGAGATGAAGGCTCTTTCTCCAAAATAAAACTTTGTGTTTGGGGTATGGCTGGTGGCAAGAAGACACTTTGTAAACGAGCGAAGTTGGCGTTGAGGATGATACTGAGGAATTAAATTTGTAATGTAACCAGGGGCAAGGGAGTGTTGTGATTTGTACGTTAAGAGGAGGAGCTTATAAATTGACCGATGTTTTACTGGAAGCCAATGGAGTGATTGAAGCACTGGAGACATGTGATCATGACGCGATGAACATGATATTAACCGGGCAGCAGAATTCTGAACAGTTTGAAGTTTTTTCAGTGTAGAGTCAGGAAGGCCAAATAAAAGGAAGTTACAGTAGTCAAGCCTGGGCATTATCAAGGAACATACAAGTTTTGTAGTGATATCTTTGGTTAAAAACTTCCGTATCCGGCTGATCTTCCGTACGGCATTGTATGATGATTTACAAACAGCATTGACCTGTTGTTTCATGCTTAGATGGGGATCCAGTACAACTCCTAGACTTTTGACGTGCGTGGACGGAGTGATGGTAGTCTGATCAATTTTGACTGAAATAGATTTGATTGTTGTGGATTTAAATTGCGAGGTAGCATGGAGGATTTCAGTCTTTGAGTCATTGATAAAAAGATTGTTTGATATAGCCCATGATTTTACATCTGCAATACAGTTTTGGATTTTTTGAATAGCATCGGAACAATGATCAGGATGGAAAGATGTGAATAACTGAATGTCATCAGCATAAATAACAGTTTGCATATTAGCTGAAATGATTAAATCATGCAATGGAGCTACATACAAGGTGTAAAGTAACGGCCCCAGAACTGAGCCTTGTGGGACTCCAGTTGCAAGCGTAACATCCTTTGACAGATTTTGATCCACAATAACACATTGGGTACGGTTTGCTAAGTATGATTTCATCCAATATATATATATATATATATATATATAAATATATATGTATATATATATATATAGCATATAGGATAATGTATTCCCATTTTTATAACATACTTTAAGAAAGATGACGACTTTAAAAAACGGTCCGGTGACGTAATTGTACCGGAGTCCAACCTTGCTCTCGAGGCCACTGAATTGTAGGTGGCGGTATCGTAGAATGACTAGGGCCCGAGCAATCAACTGTGACAACACGGATTCGTGCCAGAAAAGAAGAAAAAGTAGGGAAAGACAGGAGGAAAAAACAGGGCATGCAATGCAGCAGGCAAAAGATAGGCAAGCAAGCTATATTACCGTCTTTCATGTGGTGATAAGGCCAAAGTGATGATTACATGGTGACAAGTACAGCGAAAAGGACCATAAGGTACTACATGACGAACCGTGGAAAGATGAGGTCTTGACATGAACTAGATATTTAACATGATGTTTTTGTGACCTCGCGAACCAGCTCAGCACCTCGACCGCGATTTCCCGGCTTTCCCCCCATCCATTCACAGATCAATGTATCACATTCGTGAGGTAATTGATCATAGCGATGTTTCTAATTCGTAAATTAATTTTTGATCATACTATGCCCTATTTTTAATATGATAAAATGTTATGCTGTTGACATTAATCTCATAACCCTAGCTCGACTGGTTCATGAAAAGCCCCAATCTCATTACGTGTAAGATAACGGCGGGAGACGTAGGGGAGGTCTTGGAGATGCTTAGCAGTGGGAGCCTGTGATATATATATATATATATTTATATATATATATATATATATATATATATATATATATATATATATATATATATATATATATATATATATATATACATATATATATATATACATATATACATATATTAATTTATATATATATATTTATATATATATATATATATATATATTATATATATATATAAATATTTATATATATGTATATGTATATATATATATGTATATATATATATACATACGTATATATATATATATATATATATATATATATATATATATATATATATATATATATAATTGAAAACGTAATGAGTAGGAAAATCCAGAACAGTGAAAAAACTTCCAGCCTCCACTGGGATTCGAACACCGGCCTCCTGCTTTAAATGCGGACACCTTAACCAACTAGGCTATGGACGCTGATTTTATGTCATGAGGTTCGAAACCGGTAAGGAAGGTCGTAATTCCACTGAAGGCGTTTGTCACCTGTTTCGAACAATACTAGTTCTGTTTTGGTGACATATATTTGCCTTACTCTAGGCCCCTAGCGATCATTCTCATTATTTTGCAAAGTTGGATATTCAACTCTAGACCACCTATAGCAACTTATCCCATTAAACTAAATAATGTGCATTATGTTATAGCGCAACAACGTTTGACTCAATTGAGAAGCTATATGGTAGCATATACGCCCGGATATGATTGCCCAATTGACTGAAGCACACACACACTAGGTACGTTCGTCTGACTTGAACAAACCTCTTTACTCAGTATATAGTAAACAATTTTCGTACGCTGCTCACTGGAAGCCTAAAGTGGTCTAAAGTTGCCTCAATCGACCCAATTTGTGCATCACATTAGGCTACTTCCTTTTGTGTACTCCGACATACAAGCCACAGAAACAACATATTTTGTTTTAGAACATATCAAGAAAGATGTTCTCCTGTTTCCTTTCGGCACTTTTCCTGAGGGAGAACACTCGTGCATGCATGTGAAATGATATATAGCCCTAATATAGGGAACATATGCCATCATAAAATATTACGCACTTTAAAACTCGGGACTTTTTCTTCTGCACGTACTCCACCTATATCTACTCAGTATAACAGTCTCGAATTAAAGTTCGATATGGCAAGTCCGTGTCTTCAAGGGTGGTGGGGGAGAGGGGGCCGGGGGAGGGAAACGTTTCATTGCAATGACAGGACACAACAATAGTGACAAAGAAATAAAGAAAGACAGGGATGCGGTTGTGGGTGAGGAAAATATTAAGAACTCGGAAGTCAAGATGAAAATTTGAGGCAACATGGCAGTTCCATAAAATGCGCTCGATGCAGGTCTCCTGTTTATAATTGACAAAAGGCTCCAAGGGGGAGAGCGTCAAGTTTTACCCATTATAAGTGAAGCAGCTGGTTGGTTCCTTTTGACAATAAAACCAATCATCATACCTAACCACTGCCCCATCCCCATCCCCCAAAAACATTTATAAATGGAAGTCGATCAATCAATTTGTCTGGGATTTTCTTGAATATTCTTTATAAGTGTAAAACTAGGTGGCGTGTGTTCAGTACAATGAAGTGTCTTATAGTAAAAAACATATGTCACTGCCTGGAGATTATTCAAATCAAACAATTTTAAATTTTATTATTATTATTATAATTATTATTATTATTATTATTATTATTATTATTATTATTATTATTATTATTATTATTATTATTATTATTATTATTATTATCATTATTATTATTATTATTATTATTATTATTATTATTATTATTATCATTATTATTATTATTATTATTATTATTATCATTATTATTATTATTATTGTTTTCTTTCTCCATTTATTCAGCATATTTTATATTTTTAATATAGCATATACATATTGTTATAAATTATAATCACCTTTTACGATTCTTGCATAGAACACGTTTAAATGAAATTTCAAGCACGGAACAACTCTGGGCATTCAGAAAATGCCTGTTGTAATTGAATATAACTTACTTTATCTTTCTTACACTTACTTTATTTTGAATGGATATAACGTTCAACATCAATTGCAAACTTAAATTTATAGAAAAAATCGCAAATATTTGGTAAGTCCTTATTTCGCTTACAATCATAGATATAATACTTCATGTGTATTATAAGAAAATTATATGGGTGACTATATCCATTTCCGTACCCGAAAAAAATATTTTGTTTTGAAAAGAAGAATTTTTGCTTTAAAAACCGATTCTCTACGTCTAATATGAAAGATCCAGTAAAATTACAGTCCCAAAATAGATGTTCGATATTCTCAGTTTCTCTGTTACAGAAGGAACAGACCTCTGTATCATTTATACCCATCAACGCTAAAAGTTTATTTGTTGCAATAATACGGTGTAAAAATTTAAACTGAAAGTATTGGAGCTTTGCATCTAATACAGTGTAGTATGGAATCTTAAAAAACCTGTCCCAGTCTTTTTTGGTCAGATCTTTAAAGGAGCAACTCCATTTCTCTCTTGCAGTCGGAACTTTTGATAATCGATGTAAATACATTTTATAGATATGCTGAGAGATGGAGCTAGCCCGAATGGCATTAAAATACATGATAGTATTGTTGTTCATTACTATGGCAACCTGACCTTTTCCACCACTGGGGAATTGCACTTATTAAACCCCAATACAAAGTAAAAGGTATATCAGCATTAAAAACCTGTTTGAACCTTACAAAAGTTAGCGGCTTATTATGCTCATCAAACAGGTCACTAACATAAATAACATTTCTATCCATTAAAATGTGATTCATAACAATTTTGTTGTCGATACGAATATGAGAATAGTTCCAAATGACTTGGTAACCGAAATTTTCTGTTGGAGTAGAGAATGAAATATCACACCAAGCATAGACTATTTGACGAATGAAAGAATTTCTTATACTATTCACATCATTCTTAGCACAGTTACAATGAAAAATAAACTGTTTCCCAAACGGCTTCAAATATATATCAAAAAACATTTTCCAAGTACCGTTTATAGCATTTGTATATCGCCTAATCCAGGTACACTTTAAACTGTTTATAAAACTGATGATGTGTGTAACTTTTAATCCTCCGTTGCCAATAGTATTAATCATGACCAGCCCCTTTACTTTATCGGGGTTTCCCGCCCAAATAAAATCGAATAAAATACTTTCTAAATCCTTTACGAAACTATTCGGGGGATTTGGCAACACCATAAATAGGAAAACGAGTTGCGACAAAGCAAATGTTTTCACAATGATATTACGCCCTATAGGGGTCAAATCTCTAGATGACCATAATCTCAAGGTATTCTTCAGTCTAGAAAGTTTCGGTTGATAATTCAGCCGGAACAGATCGTTGCCATCACCCGTAAACGTGATCCCAAGCATCTGAACTGGTCCATGCGTAATAGTAATATTAAAGTCATATACTGCAGCTGGAATATGATTACTAAATGGGCCCAGCGGAAAAAGACTAGACTTGGACATATTCATAGACAAACCTGAAGCTTCTTTTAACAGTTTAAAAATACGAATCATCTCCGTAATCGTGGTCACACTGCCATCAAGCAAAAGTGTGGTGTCGTCGGCATATTGCATAATTTTTACTTCTGTGTTACTTATTCTAATACCCTTAATGATCTCATTATTCTGTACTTTTATGGCAAATACCTCGGCCACCAAGATAAATAAATATGGGCTTAATGGGCATCCCTGACGGACTCCCCGTTGAAGTGGAAAGAAACCCGTCGAATAACCATTGTTACAAATACAACTATGACAGTTACTATAAAAAACATCTATCCAATTTTTAAAACTAATACCAAAGTTGAAATATGAAAGAGTTGTTTTAACGAACGACCATTCTAACTTATCAAAGGCTTTTTCGAAATCTACAAGAAACAAAAACCCTGGGATTTCTTGATGAGAGCAATACTCTATTAAGTCTAAGACAAATCTAATGTTTTCCCCAATAAATCTATTTTTCAAAAAACCGGTCTGCTGAGGACCAATGATATTATGGATAACAGATTTTAATCTAGAAGCTATCGCTTTCGCGCCAATTTTATAGTCAGTATTCAGGAGTGTGATGGGCCGATAATTTTGATTATCGATTATTATTATTGTTATTATTATTATTATTATATTATTATTATTATTATATTATTATTATTATTATCGTTATCATCATTATTATTATTATTATTATTATTATTATTATCGTTATCATTATCATCGTTATTATTATTATTATCATTATTATTATTATTATCACTATTATTATTAGCAGTATTAGCAGTAGTAGCAGTAGTAGTAGTATTATTATAGGTTGGTTTGTGCTCCACTTAGTCTCCAAGAGTACACTGGCATACTGGCTCACAGTCTAGGTATACCAAGACTCACTACATGGGGTACCAATCAGTTTTGCGGTCATCCCAGGGAATTGTTTGGATAAAGTGTTCCATGTTACTATGCGTGTTATGAGACGTGACAGCGTTAACATGAATACATGTCACAAAATCTTCCGCGGACTGCAGATAGGGTTTCATGAAGAAATAAACCTGTTAGCCTATACATGTAGCCTATATGCTCTGTACATGGTGTAAGCACTTAACTATGTTGTAGGCTAGTATTTATACCCAAGACTGTATGATAACTTATGTTATAATGAAGTATAACATTAGATACCTATAGTACTGATCCAAATACCTTAAACAGACTCGAAGTCTAAAATGCAATTTCTCTCGTTGAGATTGTAACTGGGCTCCAGTGGCACAGGGGGGGGGGGGGGGGGCACAGCACTTAAATAGGGGCACAATGTTTATTTGTGAATGCCGTCCTGGTGGAGGGGTCTAAGGGGAGGATTTGATTAATTAAGGGTCCTTAGATGCAATCTGGTGCTATATTTTGCAACTTGAAGTAACTTTATGTTCTAGAATTTTCGGGCTTATTCTGTCCGATATTTATGATTATAATTTAGGCAGATACAGTTTTTGTTTGAGTATTTTTTTTTCATCACTACAAATCGCAACTAGGGCGAGGCACCTGGGGGGGGGCACGATTTTTTGGGAGGGCATGTGAACCCCCCCCCCCCGGCCACCCCTGGCGACGCCACTGACTGGCTCTGCTAACACTCATCAATGTCTAGAATATATTATTTTTTTCAACTTAGACACAGAAAATTAGAGAGATATTTGTTGACCATTAAGATTGTGAGCAAATAGTATGAACTTAAGACTGTACTCAATGAATCGCGCATGAATCGATCAGAGATGCAGGGGATATTCTTGTACCCCATGCCGCAAAATGAAGTGAGTAATTATAGTAGTTTTAAAATGTAATAACGTATATACACGAGTGTAGAAGGAAGTCCAACGATATCATATTAGTTATTAGTTAAGAAAAACAGAATTCCGCTTGTGACATATCAAGGATGTTAAACCAGGTAACTAAGGGGGTTTGCAATGTTTGAAAGTTATCTGACGTCATCGTAGTACCATTAGCCCCTCCCCCCCCGGCACACACATTTGCATAATACAATTAAGCAGTAGGCCCAAGGCTCCTGAAAACGATGCCAGTATAAGATTACGTCAAACACTATATTTTAAGCAAATATCATTTAATATACCATCTCTAGAAAAAATAAAACAGACAAAGAGAAAAGGGGAGCGGAGAAGAAACATGAAATAAATAGAGAAAGCCATTGAATCATTAATTTGATGTCATTGTTAGACTTGCTCTAATCTCTATGACTTCTATTAATGCTGATAGTTGGGTTTATTTCTTCTATAACAGCAATACCGGGTATACTGTCACCCACTTGAGGTGCAGCTCGAATATTCGAATATTCGACTATTCGAGAGCGGATACCTTGATTTGGAATACGATTACGGTTATCCAGCATGGATGGTTGATTTGTTTTCGCTTGTAGCAGTCACAACCCTGTATAATAAATAATCCAATGAACTCATTCGTATAGGATGTGTGTATCTATATTATAATGTGGCGTTGTACCCCACGCTGGGACATCGCTTCAAGGTTTTCACCCTTTAAACACTAGAACTTGAAGAGAGCAAATATCTTGGAAAGGTTATTCCCGGGGCTAGTCCTCGGCGTAACATTGTCGAGAAACCCAGTGCCATAGCATTGACAGCGCACACGCGGAAACACCAGTCACTTGTAACCGCAAAACATCGCTCGGGGAGGCGATATCCTTACTTCAAATTCCTAGGACATCGTTTTGAAAATATCGACTTCTTGCCACCTAGGGGAAGAATAAGAAGAAGAAGTAGAAGTAGAAAATATTAGTCTATATCTACAGAACCCTCGACGGACTCACTCTTGAAAGGGAGGAAGCTCTTGGACTGCTAATCGTTTCATGGAATGAGCAAACCCACAAATTTCCGTTATTTTAGCCGGGACTATCCTCCCCTGCAAACGAATCAGTTAGAGAATATATATAAAGCTCAGTCCTCGGTGTTTCCTAAAATCATTACCGGCTTTTGAAACAGTCTAGCAAGATGCAATTTTCACATTTTACCAACAGCGTGACCGTTTGGCTGCTCCTTCTGTTTTCAGGGTGGCAGGTCGCATCGACAGCGCCTGCACCCGGGACCAATCAGAACCCCCTCGTAGAACAAGAAAGGAACCAAGAACTACCAAACAGCCGAAGGGAGGAGTTACTTAAAATGAAAGTAAGTGAAACATTTTAAACTGAATTCTAAGTTTAATTAAAAGTAAATTAGATATGCATCAGACATATACAAGTGACACAACGTTGAAAAACAGTGTAGTTTGTAAAGTTTGTATCCTTCCTAAACAGCAAATTATATAGTGTTCTTCGTGGACCGTCTTTTTAAATAAATCATCTGAAATATGAATCACAGTTATAGGTATAATTAAAGCAAACTTGAGTTATTAGAATGTAAGTCAAGTTTTTTTCAGTTTTAAACTTTTTACGTTTTGACCATGATTGACGGAAAGCGCCGAGGGTGACTTTGTGTGTTTGGCCCTGCAGCCATTTAGCAAAACATTGTATTATTCATGTCACTTCGAATCATGTTTCAACGAATTACATCAAAGTCATGTATACAGACACATCTGTTTTATGAAGATATACTCTCTCCAAAGGTCATTTTAATATATACATATAGAAGCAGCTGCTCCTAGAATGGTAACTTATTAAATCATCACGCGACATTCGGAAAGATGATACAGGCTATTCTTAAAGGGGTTGGGAAACTACTTTTGCTCACTTGGTCATGAGGTAAACATGAAGTAATTTTAAGTATTACGCTATATAATAATGATTTGTATATTATTGGGACTGTGTGGGTGGGGTGGGGAGGAGCAGTGGAGATGGGAGGGGGGCGCAAGTCGGAAATACATTAATTACCGAACACTTTGGTCATGCCTCGCCCCGCTGACGGTCATCGTCACCTTAAAGACAGCTACAACAGTCCAACAACTTACTGCAGAACCTAATCGTTTAGAAATTGATGTTTTAGAACGTGAATTAATTGTACTATATTTAACTTGCGATCAAGTTTTCTGTTTTATCATTCTAAGTTCGAAAACACTCTAGAGAACCTCAATGTCACCACGTCACTTCTCAACAAAGTATACAGAAAAGTACATTTGCAGAGGTAATCATGAAAATTACTAACACTTCCGGGTATGTCGTCGAATTTGGCAGTTTTGTCATCTTTTCCCTGATAAAACATTTATCATTCTGTTTACTCCAAGAGGCTCCTCGCTGTTTGATGTGTTTGCTCTATTGTTCTGAGCAAACACGATTGCGGTTACAGGAGATCGTTAACACCCCCCCCCCCCCACAAAGTGCCAAACATGATCTTGGCCAAGTTCTAAAATAGCTTTATGGTGGTTATTGAGAGGTGCTCATTACTTCCAAGTATCTCGCATATATATATATATATATATATATATATATATATATATATATATATATATATATATATATATATATATATATATATATATATATATATATATATATATATATATATATGTGTGTGTGTGTGTGTGCTCGGGTGTGCCTTCTTGGTTGTTTTGGTATTTCGGGTCAAAAAGTGAACTATTTACTCGAAAACAAGATTTTATATCCCTTATATTACGTTACGTGCACCCATCTTTCGTTTCATTTCGTTTCTGTGATCTGGTTTATCACTTCACGTAAAAACACAACAGATACAACATAACATAAATTGTAATTACAGAAATTATATTGACATGAGGTGAAAGGAAGTGCACAGAAACCCTGCAGGTACTTGATGATGTGCACTCCCGTATACAATACACAAAAACAACGAGAAAACATGAACTACGAAGACTAGCAGAAAAGAGACAGCTAGGTTTAATCCACAAAGTAGAAAATGGAAATGCATCTTACTTCGAAAATCACTTTCCTTTCAGTATATGGGCCATGGGGGATTTGATAGGGATAGGGAGGGTGGGGAAAATATTGATATGGGTGTATGAGAGGTCAGTACCTCTCTAGCCTAGTCACATACGTTAGCACAAGAGTTCACCATTGGCCATTACGTGGGAGGATGTGTTACTCATGCCTCCTGATCATTGGGAGGTGGTGCCTCCCTCATTGGGATGTTACTTATGCCTGCCTTCATAAGGTTAAGGTTGCCACTTTCAATAGAGAAAGCAATCCATGAACTTGTGACGAGTACAGCGGACGAGTGGTGGAAGTGCATGCAGAGGTCAGCAAGCGTACGGTACGGTATATAGTAAAAGCAATGGGCTGATAATATATAAGCGTAATATTAATATTACAAATATTACAAAGATGATTAAACAGGGTAGGTGGATAAGTACAACACAGCGCTACAACTAAATGGTGAGTTCATCAACATGTTCGGGATCAAAATTATGACAGACTACGTACTTCCTGGGATTAGCAGAATAGGTCTTGCCTTACTACTTTATTTTTACATGTTAGCATAGTGCACTAAACGATTTGGTCAAAGTGCATCTATGACGTCACGTTTGGTTATTCCATGGCGTACGGTACGTTTTGATACACTACTACGTCCTCTACGTGAGGGCTTATATAGCAAATGAACATGAGATGGGGATTCTCTTGGATGTCAAATGTTTTGTATGAGAAGTAGTATGAGCAAGAACATTACATCTGAACTATAATATGTAATGTTTCATGGTCCGATTAGGAAGCTGCCACCGGTAACAGGTCCGATAAGGGTAAGAGTATACACACATCACGGGTCACACTACAAAGTTGAATAAGTCACATGACACACCCCTTAATTGTAGCTTTGAGGCGACGGTGTCGGTAACGAAGGACTCCTATACAAGTGGTTCACCAAGTGATCAAACAAATTGTAAAAATCCAGTTTATCCAGACGACAGGATATGACGAAGTTAAAGGGCCTCTGAGTGGGTGTTTTATAGGGATCTGTCGAATCGATTTGTGGGATACAGAGGTGACACTGTAATGATTACATATGTACAGGGAAAGAGCATTATATACAACAACCCATCTCAAGGTATAGGAATTCATGTATAATCTGAAATATTATTACAGTACAAGAGACCACCAATAAGCGTCCATTTTAGTTGTACGGGGTTACCCTATGCACACGTACGTAAGTGAGGGTCCATTCTAGTTCTACGGGGTTACCCTATGCACAAGTACGTCAGTGAGGGTCCATTCTAGTTCTACGGGGTTACCGTATGCACACGTACGTCAGTGAGGGTCCATTCTAGTTCTACGGGGTTACCGTATGCACACGTACGTCAGTGAGGGTCCATTCTAGTTCTACGGGGTTACCGTATGCACACGTACGTCAGTGAGGGTCCATTCTAGTTCTACGGGGTTACCGTATGCACACGTACGTCAGTGAGGGTCCATTCTAGTTCTACGGGGTTACCGTATGCACACGTACGTCAGTGAGGGTCCATTCTAATTCTACGGGGTTACCGTATGCACACGTACGTCAGTGAGGGTCCATTCTAGTTCTACGGGGTAACCGTATGCACACGTACGTCAGTGAGGGTCCATTCTAGAAATACGGGGTTACCGTATGCACACGTACGTCAGTGAGGGTCCATTCTAGTTCTACGGGGTTACAGTATGCACACGTACGTCAGTGAGGGTCCATTCTAGTTCTACGGGGTTACCGTATGCACACGTACGTCAGTGAGGATCGCACACATCCTTCTCCAACAACAGGAGAGCAGCAATCTTCTTCTTGAATTCATTGCATGACTGTGTCTGTGCGATAGTGTCTGTACGAATGTGTCTGCTTGACTGTGTCTGTATGACTGTATCTGTATGACTGTATATCTGTGCTAATGTATCTGTACGACTGTGTCCTTACGACTGTGTCTGTATGACTGTGTCTGTTTGACTGTGTCTTTGTGACTGTGTCTGTGTGACTGTGTCTGTACGACTTTATCTGTATGTGTCTGTGTGACTGTGTCTGTACCACTGTGTCTTTGTGACTGTGTCTGTGTGACTGTGTCTGTACGACTTTATCTGTATGTGTCTGTGTGACTGTGTCTGTACCACTGTGTCTGTACGACTGTGTCTACATCGTCATAGTTTTCGTCAGTGTGTCTGCATTAAGTTGTCTATATGACTGTGTCTGCATGACTGTGTCTATATGAGTTTGACATTATCGTGGCCGAAAGTTGGATATATACAAATATACTGATTTCACAAAGCTTTAGCAGGTTTCGTCAGGGCTGGACAGCGGTAGCCTACTGGCAGCAGCGGCACCTGAAGGCTAAAATATCCACCTGTCATATCAGATAGGCAATCTGTGGGATCAATTTTGACCAATGCAGTGCGACAGACGTGTGTCAACAAATATCAATTTTTATGAAGTTCAACTACTACAGTTCTTACGAGTTAATGGGTTCTCTGTTGGGTGGGCATCGTTCAAATGCCACTACAAATTAAGGTTCTCGTGAAGTCAATGACACGATATTCTGGGTAATTCATGCCTTTAATCCACACACCCGGCAGACAATTGCAGCACTTCCCTTATAATGATAGGATATAGGACCTACATCTTTTACAGTTAGTTTAGCGGCAGTATTACAAGTTTCGAAGAGAGGGGTGATGGTGGGTGGGGGAGTGGGGGTGGGTCTGGGCTCGACAACAGAAGTTTAACCAGATATTTATCACCTGAACGTAATTGTGGAATAGTTAGTTCCGAGGAAAGATCGATTTGCTCACTATTTTATGTTTTCCGGTATCAGGTTGGCGTGCGGCAAGACTCAATGTTTATCACAGGACAGTTTCCCATTGGCGGTGAATCTGCAATGAGTCACACAATAGAATATTGGAATAAGATCAACTGTGACCATCAGTATTAGATATTACGCACAGGAAAGATCATGGGCGATGATAGACCATTGACATTGAAATCACTGAGCAAAATCAAAGGAGTATAGCCTATTAGCTTCACTCTCGCGTATCTTTCATCGTCATAGTCCATACACTATTTCATACACTATATGTATATATGTGTATGCGTGTTGTTCTCAAAGTACGTGAGATCGTAATGAAGCAATTCCAATAAGTTAACTACGGTAACTCATCTGTTGCTTGCTCGTTAGTTCAAACACGTTAAGCCTCATTTCATGAATTAATATGCGCATGTTCTCTACTTGACGTCACGTATGTTCTTATTTACATTATAATGCACACTTAAGATATCACAAGTATTGCTTGCACGGTTTCTACAATACGGTACTTGCCTGAATGTATGTCATTCTATCAAATACATATACGCCTATACCTTACATCTTCACCTAAAGTTTTACTTTATAGAGCCGACCAGCGCTTAATTGTTATAGTCGTTATGTGTATGCCTACGTACACTTGTGTTTATAGACTAATATACGGTTTCCACGCATTTATGTTGTTATTGTGAAACTTAAACGGAAGTTGTCGCAGTGACGTCACTGGTCATCCGGCGTACAGTTTAAACGGTTTGTCTTCACTCTCGTGCTAATCAAGTAACATATCGAACGTAGCTGGTTTTAGCATCCAAGTCTGTTCAACAGCATGAAAACTTTCATGTTCGTTTTAGTGTATTGCGGGATGTGTTTGAAGGAACGCTATAAAGTAGGCCTATACTCGTAAGAAACTTTGCAACCGGAAATGATTGGACACTTTGGCCGTCAACCACGGTTGGATTACTTCCGATTAGATTAGTGATCAAACCACAAATGGCTTACACATGATTCATTATCCCCTCTTTAAATAAACTTATGACTTTTCAACTTCGAAGCATAATTTAAACACATACAAACAAGCTCTCGTTTGTGATGTTGTAATGTTTTCATGATATTATCACGTCGAACAAATGGTTGCTGTATTCATAAACACAAGCAAATGTTCGATACGTGTTGATTATGTCAAACCCTTTATACCGTGCTATATGTTACGAAGTGTGTTTCCATAACATTAATGCATATATACCATTGACATGTAGTATATTGGGCAGATAATCGACAAAGGCCATATCTTTCTTGTAATATAGTAAATCATTTGATCACTGAAATGCCATTACACCCCTTGTTGGATGACTGCTAGCATGACTGATACAACGTGCCGCCCTGTGGAACCTCCATGTGTAATGTGTAGTACAAGTGGAAGCCGTCCAGCCGCACGTATATATGTCATCGAACACGGTGTTTGATGCAACAATCAAAATACTAATCCCATAGTACCCGTGGAAGCTGTACAGCTATGTATATAGAGCTGTTCATGATACAGGATTAAATCATATTACAATTACATAGTGTAGCCTAAGGGAAAGTCTTACAGCTGCAAGTAGATATGTTTATGCATGATAGGGTTTGATCAAACGTAATCACAATATAAACCTCATTTGTACACGTGGAAGCCGTGCAGCTGCACGTAGAGATCTGCTTCATCGATGAAAGGTTTGATAAAGCATACTCTCAATACAGATGCAATAGTAGTAAGTGGAAGCCAGGGCGCAGCAGCTGTAGTACACATATAAGTTATACACGCAAGCTGTACGTATAGAGGCGAGTATTCTTAAAATACACCACACGCCTTATATAAAATAGTACTTCGGGGAAGATTCCATGGTTATCTCACAAAATGTTAAGACATTGCCAAGCTGGAAACGGCTGTTCTTTCAGTCTACCTGTCAGAGGATACCGCTACGATATTACCAACATAAGACTTGGCGTGATGTACTATAAACTGAACTTCCTCAGGCAGACTGCAAATCTACGAGTCACTGAATAACAACCAACCAATCCTATCTATACAAGGAAATGTTTTAAGGCGTCCAATATTTGTAATGAGATTTATTTGACAGGTTAAAGATGCATGTCACGAATAAGCGAAATGTCAAAGGTCGGACTGAAATCGCGGAAACTTTACCAGAATCATGTCTGCTGATTTACTGACCTTGTACATATGCTCAAAGGCTCAAACTTGAGATGGCTCGATTAAGCAATTGCAGTTCTCAGTAAGGCGAAATGCGCTATATAAACCAGCTGGGAGAAGCACAACTTATATGTAACTTCCTTTTAACATATATGTTATATTTGATAGGTCTTGTCCAGTACATTTGGCGGTTATACGCTGATCTTATTTAATGCTGTAGTTTGCATGGGGTTCAACTTGGTATCCTTCTGGTAAAGTCATGCAATGTTTACACCTTCTTCATCCGCCGCACAGAACCTTTCGTGTCGCATAACGTGTAACTCAATGTTATAATTTGTATTGGAAAACCTTTGATGTCCATGTCTGATTTCATCGTCCAGGTTCCACTGGACTTCCACTGGACACCTTAGTAAACAGGACCGGACTAACAACTCGACCAGATGGGTCCGGGCCCAGTCCCTCCCCGATTTAAGAGACCCTTAAAGTAGAAGGGAGACAAGGAAATAGGGGGTGGGAATTGCCCAATTAAACACTTTTACGGATCATCTTTGAATAAACAATGTTATTGCTCTTTATATTACCTTGTTAATTACAAATGACATGAATCGGAAGCTGTAATTTCCTTACGACACATCCACTGCTCATATACACACATATTAACTGCGAATCTCGATTATAATTTAACACGTCTGTCTTGGGTGCCTCCGTCAGTTCGGTCCCAGATAGCACGTCTATATTTGCTTTAAACATATGTAGGCTATAGGACCACCAAAACGGTACTAAGACAATACAGTCTTAGGTCTACAAGACATAGAGTTCATCACATCGGAAGTTATTTAATGGGTACCTGGGAGTTATAGAACAGTACCTGGATAACCGGTTCCTTATATAAAACCAGGGACCTAAGTAATCTAATAACACATACATACACATTCACCACACACTGTATCAAATTTTCATCTGACGTCACAAAGGTATAACAGAAATGATGTGGAATTATTATGTTTCGTATAATCACTTACCCTGCAGGGAGATCTCGTTTTTTTGATTGATCAAATCGGAAATTAAACAATGGCTAGGAACATGACGTTAGCGCTCCATGTAATCACCTTTTACTTCCTCCAAAAGAGGTTGGTTACCCTGACAACCGCTTCCAGGGGACACATGAAGTCTCGTAGAGTACGTTGCCGAAGTTCATGATCTTGTATCTCGTTTTCATTAGTGGCATACATGCTGACAGGGGCAGTGAGTGTGACTGTAACATAGCTTTGCAATGCTCATTTCCCATTTAGCACATAAAAATATGCTAGCGACCAAAACGGTCAGTTAGACAAGTTATATAAATTCGCTTCCGCTTAATTAACTGATCGCGCGAACTAGGAAGTTTGGCTTCTTCAGTTTTGCAGTATAAACAAAAACAGGAAAAGGGATGACCAAACAGGAAAAATAGGATTATCAATAGATTGACAGTGGAGGTTGAAAGAGAATTAAAAAGTGAATCGATTAGAATTAAGTGATCCGACAATCGTATGTAGACAGGTATGTGAATGGTTTAGCTAAACCCATGATTTAAGAATTCTATAAGCTTCGTTTTACAACATTGCCACTTTTACATTCATTAGTTTAGTTTTACGATAATGTGTGTTAATCAATGACAACTATATTTCCACATGAATCTCCAAGTACAAACTTATTTGCATAGTCAGACGGTAAAAAAAAAATACCAAAGTTATATAATTTACGGAACTAATAAATCATCGTGGGTAGGATATAGTTTCAAGAAATGCAACGACGACGCCGGTTGGTCGAAGGGCTTCTCTTATCTGATGTGCTATTGGTCATAGACGTGAAGACGAGCGATCACAGACACTCAGAACAAGGTCCGAGTTGATCATCTGGTGACGGGACTCGGTGGAGTAAAAGCTGCATCATCAAATTAAATCACGTTTCTAAAAGGAAATAGAGGGATTTTTTTCTCTCGGTAGTCTAGAAATGGCACGTTTCGCTATGATCGGCAAACGAGATAACTGCACCAATATCACACCCAGGAAGATTTGGAAGAAGCATATTTGCTGTTTCAATCCGCTAAACAGAAAATATTTCCTTTTTTTTTCTTGTAGCATCTACGTCCAGAAACGTCCAGACTTTTGGAAGAGCAGGGTGGGCGGGCGAGATTAGACTAGTGATATTTAGAAATGGCTAAGCACTAACCTATATTGCTCATTGATGGGTTGTTGGTAGGAAAATGGAGGGGAACCCTTTAATGAGACTGAGCATCGACTCTCTTAAACCAGATGATTAGTCGAAAGATAAGAGGAAACTCAGCAAGCTAACGAGGTTGTTCTCCGCAGTCTGAATGTTGTGGGTGTAGGCAGCGACGTAGCCAGGAATTTGAAAGGGGGGGGGGGGCACTTTTTGCGATTGATATGGATTTTCAAAGTTGTAGGCACGACTATCTGAGCGGAGCGCCACCATCGGTTGGCGCGGAGCGTACAAGAAAATTTTGGTTTTACAAACCCCCCAGATGGCCGGAAACGGCCCTTCCCGATTGTTCATTCTGGTTCCGTGGCCTCTTGCTAACTTGAGACACCTCATTCAGTATCACTTTTAAACCCAAAAAACAAATGAGTTACAATAGTACGTAATTCAATACCACATAATGTATTTAAAATTAGCAAGGTACATGTACAGAGTAGTCTCTGACTTTTCAACTTCTGATACTTGTAAATACAAAGATAGGCCAGAAATGTATATATTTGATACAACTATAGCCAGTAATTGTCCTTGATACAACTGTAGCTAGTAAATGTTTAAGTTAGCCTTATAAGACAAGGTGAGAGCTATCCGACGATTGCCATCTGATGCAAATTTCTCAACTGTTTTCTCAACTGAAATATTATCTGCGTTAACGGGTTCTTAACTAGATGTTAAAAAACTGACAAGATCGGATTCTAGACTTTTTCGTCGGGTAGAGTGTTGAATGAAACGGCACGCAATAGAAATGACAGCCTAGATGACAGAAGAATAGGTCACCTAATTTAGCCATATTCTTGCTACGTTCATTTCAATAGTTTTTCCTGTCTATATAGACTCTTAAACTCGTCCAGCAAGCTTATCGAATTGAATTATGGGTGTTTTTAAAAAAAGATAACTTGGCCCAAAAAAGTGTAGGCCCGGGCCTACAGTGCTACATACTGGCTATGCCCCTGATCATATGATATGATATTATCAGCAGATTTTTTTTCCTGTTTGAATTCTTTCACATGTTCTTTTACATATATATCAGAAGACAAACACAGTGCTCTATTTCAATTTTCCAGTAATATGATTCTTGTTTGTTGTCCAATGTCTGGACTTTAATACATTTGACGAACTTAACTGATGGACAATATAAACTTATATATTTTGTAATATAGCCAGATATGCAGTGGCCTAAAAACAAATATCGTTATCGCAGTGTATTAGCAGTGTAATAATTATTTATAGGAAGTGCGTATCACATACGATTGCTAGCTTAGCCTCATAACATGCTGTTCGTGCAACAACTTAAGACGAATCATAGAAAGGATGAGAACGAACGTTGTCGACGTTGTTGTGCATACGGTTCGTGACATTCCATAGAGTGCGGTTAGGTAGGCAATATGTATCTAATTACGCAGTGGCCAACTGTAGGCTTCTAATAGGCTATAGGCTAAATTTAGCTTATTGCATCTGCCAAACTAAGTAAGTAGTTGAATCAGTAGGCGTGAATGTTACTACGATTATGATTGAGTTAACGGAGATGACGAGTATTCAAGATCAAAAGAGCACTGACAAAATACCATGCTAAAAATCGACAGTTTATTAAAAAAAAATATCGACACTGAAAGGGGGGGGGGCGGTCGCTCTCCCTGCTCCCCCCTGGCTACGTCCCTGGGTGTAGGTCCTATAACCCGCGCGTCAGTAAATAGTTTAATTTTAACCTATTACAACAATAGATAGCCCCATGGTGGGAGTGCGAGACATTTCATTTACGAGTGTCAACACAAGCCGTCGGGGTAACAAGTATTGATTTTCAGTTTGACAAATCTGGGCATTTAGCTGAGAAATTTGAGTAGAATTTTTTTGTTTATATTTCAAATATAAAGTGTTCATACAAATGCACAGCCATATAGTGTGGAGCACCAGTCTCTCAAGTTTAGCCGCTCTTGGTAAATTTGGTGGCGTACTTCAGATTGCTTGAGGGTATAGCGTAGTCTAGGACATCATGCCCCAGATAGCCCATCCCGGTAAATGCAGGGTCAGTCTTAATATTTCAACCAATCTCATATAACCTTCCAAGGTCACTGTTACCATTCCAAACTGTCAATATCCCTCTCAGGCCCAATCGGGGTTCATTTAACCCATCTTCGTTTTAGCTTCAACTTGATTATGTCATGATCCACTAATTATGTTGACTTTTTTCGACTTGCTCAAGGCGTTTTCTCAGTCGTTTTCATGTACTGCTTGTTATTTTTGGGTTGGCGATACTGCTAGTGGCTGAATAATTGACAGTTCATATTATTGATGTGGACTTAATCCCCGGGAAAACACTTTACTTACCAGGCCTTCAAATGTAGCAATGTCTCTTCAAATAGAGCGTCATAAGAGTCATTTAGTTGCTATAGTAATTTAGAAAGGTTCGAGGTTCAGCATGGGGGTGTGAGTTGGCGTGTGGGGAGCAGAGTTGTCAACAAGTCCCTAGCTGCAAGTCTCAAGTCAAGTCTCAAGTCTTTTACCAGCAAGTCTCAAGTCAAGTCTCAAGTCACCTTGAAAATTTTGAGCGAGTCTCAAGTCAAGTCTCAAGTCTTTGGAGGTCGAGTCTCGAGTCAAGTCTCAAGTCCCTATGAGCAAGTCCCAAGTCAAGTCTCAAGTCTTTGAAGTTTGAATACAATGATGCAGGCTACGAATAATGTAACAGTGTTCCAGGAATTATGTGGTATAAATTAAACAGCCGAATAGCAAACCGGGGCACACGCCACGGAACAAATTACCTCAAAATTTGCTAGCCACTGTTTTATTGAAAAAGGCCAACTTTCAGCCAAACAGCAGCCCTGGATGGAATATTTAACCAAGCCAGTGGTAGTTATGGTAACGCCTGTAGTCGTCGTTGGGCGCTCGTAATTCGAGCGTATACGCAGGGCCATCTTAACGCATGGGCCCACTGGGCCCTGGCCCAGGGCCCCGCGATGTCAGGGGCCCCGCAATCACAGTAACCCCGTGTCTTAATCTGGGAGGAAAACTTATTGAATAGGCCATTATGCCTGATTGAATTCGATACTTGACAACTTGTGACGAGAGTTGGTGAAACACTTGAGAGTTTGACATTAAATATTCAGAACTGAGTTGGCAACCCTGGAATATACAATGGCCCGAAGGCTTACACAGAGAAACTGTTACTCCGTAACTATAAGAAAGAGGAAATTGACTCAGCCACGAAAGGCATAAAATTTGAAAACCGTGGGCAATACCTCACTACCAAACCTAAACGAAAGTAACCACCACTTGTGTTCAAGCTCACCTTTACACCCCATATCAAAACCACGCATTTGAAAAAAAAACACTTTAGAAACATTGGCACTTAATCTCGCAACACGCAACAATTATCCAAACTGTTTCCAAAAGAACTGATTCTAGCCTACAATAGGGCCCAAAATCTCAAAGATTTACTTGTTAACTCAAGGTTTCGTACTAACGAAGAATCAGCTGACTCTCAAGGTTCACACGAAGCTCTTTTAGATGCTCTTATAGCTGCACCATGAGTCCATAAAAACTTGTGCACAGAAAATAGATGCATTTTGAGAATGAGACGCCCAGGCCGAATATAAAATATTCAAAGGCTACTACTGATGAAGCTCCTCCTATGAAGTTTGAAAGCAGAAACCGGTCTAGTTGGTCATAAGAACCCAGTGGCGTAGGAAGGTACTTTTGAGTGGGGGGGGGGGCTGAAGACTGATGGCCGGCCTGGGGGAGGGGTCTAAGGGGAGGGGGGTCCCCCTCCCCCTTTGGATTTTTTTGCATTTCCAGATAGCCTCAGATGCAATTTGGTGCAATATAGCACACTTCAACACCCACTCCATTTTGTAAACTTAATTTTGTATTTTCACCAGGCCTTAGATGCAATTTGGTGCTCCAAATGAGATTTTTTTTTCTCATTTGGAAATGAAAAAGGGGTTTTCTGACTTGCGAAGCGGGGGGGGGCGGAATGATACTTCCGCCCCTCCACATTTTTCACTGGGGGGCTGGCGCCCCCAGCCCCCGGTTCCTACGCCCTTGTAAGAACCTACGCTAGTCTCTCCTACTATTAACAGTACACTCAATTCACCTAATAGGTGCAATTATGTTTCACCATGAGGAGCATGCTATAAGTTCATGTTCCTCGGGCCCTCCCTTAAAAATACTTCATGTTCTTGGCGACTATCGTTGCGTTAGATAGTGTAAAACCGCCTACACCTCCCTCTCAGTTGAAAGACTCAACACAAGGGTGTTACAAATGGTAAGTCCAGTATTGTTAGGGAAGGGATGGAGGGCAACTGGAAGATTTCTCTTCTATAATGTATTTCATTTTTTAGATATATCACGTATGTTATTCAGCTAAAGTTTTATGCTTTATGCGCGACATAGGGAGGGGTGGTAAATGCAGGCATGTCTATGCTTGAGCGATTGTCAAGGATGTCAATTTTTCACGTAACTTTTTTCGAACTCACTTGATTGATGGGCCCCGCTCCATTGCCGGGCCCAGGGCCCGGTGATCACTTAAGACGGCCCTGCGTACACGAAACCATAATTATTTATTATAGATATCAACTTATGAAGTTATTTAATGATTAGAAAATTGTGAAATACAAACAAGTCTCTAGTAGAAAAACCGAGTCTTTTGAAGGCAAGTCTCAAGTCAAGTCCCAAGTCTTTGCTAACTTTTTGGGCAAGTCTCAAGTCAAGTCCCAAGTCTCTGACAGCCGAGTCTCGAGTCGAGTCTCAAGTCCTAAAATTTGCGACTCGAGTCGGACTCGAGTCCGAGTCCCTGACTCGAGTCCCCAACTCTGGTGGGGAGGGACCCATTGAAAGACGCAGAAATAATAATGAATAAATAGATCATAATTATAATAATGATGTGCAAATGTAGGTATAAAAAAATGTCTGTATGTATAGTTTAACTTATATTATTGCGTATGTCGCTTCACCTTAGTGCAGGGTTTTCCTAACTTCATCCTCACACGAACCCCCCGTGGATGTCAGAGTTGTCCACGAACCCCCTACTTTTCGAGACACGATCTGAGTCATTATTATACTATACTACGCATAACAGTGCTTCGTAAAAGATCAAGTATCACATGCATGGTATGGTACTACTATGGGAACATATGCGTATGGAACGCGAAAAGAGTTTGTCGATAGCTAGGTACGACATTTGTTACATTACTAAATTATATGATATATCAGATTTTAGTTCAACAAAAAGTATAGTTTTGACTTTCAGAAACGTCTCACGAACCCCCTGGGAGGGACTCAAGCACCCCCTGGGGGCCTTAGGAAGCACAGATCGAACCCCGTTCTTTACTTTTTCTAATTTCTTTTACGAAAGTCAAATGAGATATGGGTTCGAGTAAGCCTTATAAAGCACTTTATACAACTAAAACAGCGCAACTTTTTTTCATGACTTCTGGCATTTCTCTGACGTGCAAAGTCACGTGGTCTCTCCTTTAGCACCAATGTGATAATGTGTAATCTCCCACCTGAGCATTTTTCCTCCGGCAAATTGTCAAAATATCTTTCAAACCCATTAAATAAATTGCTTTTGAAGGGGTTGTCTATTAGCAGATTTGATAATTGTCAGACTATCCGTTTTCAAACTGTTTTGCAGATCTTTAAGCTTGGTACGTATTATTTACTAGTGTCATCATTTGTCAAAGCATGGAGCTATAAACAGTAGCTCCATGGTCAAAGTAATTACTTAATTGGAGAATAATGATGTAGCTTGGCCAAACAATAATGTCGTTCGCATGCAAGTCCCAAGATAAAACTGTCATCGGGCCTTACACCTGCAGTGGCTGGTTTGCAGTTTCAGCCATGTTACGAATGCTGTATTTGTCAGCTTATTGCCTGTCGCTATACTACATGAGCTCGTGATTACAGCATTCCGTTTAATGACAATAATCACTTTCGTCAGATTTTTGTATTCCATGTAGACTATACTGCTCTATAAAGATATGTGATGAAGGTCCTCACGCGTCCCTAAAACTTCGAAGTCGATTTTTTATTTCGCCACACAATAAATTTTACAGCTGTTCGCGATAAAGCCGCATGAAATTATGTTAACTGCCCGGCTACATTAAATTAATGTACGGCCCCTGTTTGGAGACGGCTGTCGAAACAATAATATGTACGAAAACCTCATTAATAACTCTTAAGCCACCCTGTCGTATAGTGGTATCATCCTCTGCAACTTAAACTTTGGCCATTCAATATTTTGTTGACATCCCAACTCGCTGTTCTTCCTTATTGTTATGTTTAAATACCGCGGGTGTATGGCAAGCCATTTTATTTTTTATTCAGTATTTAATGATATCAACAATTATTTAATGATATCAACAATTATTTAATGATATCATGAATTATTTCATGATATTTGAAATTGTTTTAATGATATGTACGTCATATTTGATGATATCATTAATTGGTGCTAGGAAATTATTGATATCATTATTTTATTTGATGATATCATAATTAAACTTTCTGATATCAAGAATTGAATTTGTGATATCTTAAAACAGATGAACTATTATAGATATCAATAATTCAATTGAAGATATCATAAATTCAATTTCAGATATCTGTATTTAAATTAATGATATCAAAAAGTATGACGTACATATCACGAATTCGGCCATATTTAATGATATCATAAATTCCAATTATTGATATCATCAAATATGGCGTACATATCACGAATTCGGCCATATTTATTGATATCATTATTTCGAATTTTTGATATCATAAATTCCAATTAATGATATCATCAAATATGACGTACATATCACGAATTCGGCCATATTTAATGATATCATTAATTCCAATTTTTGATATCATAAATTCCAATTAATGATATCATCAAATATGACGTACATATCACGAATTCGGCCATATTTAATGATATCATCAATTACGCCCTCAGTGTGAGCGCCTGGGATTATGTCGCGGGAAGTACAGTGCAGTGCGGTTAGTGCATTATATTCAGTCTAGAACTGGTTGAGCTTCAATCCCCGCCATATTAAGAGCAGTTTTACGTATTGAGCCTACCGTATAACTAATGTAACGTATACTGCACTGCACTACACCCATACCAACTACCACCAGCTTAGTTCCATAAGGCCTGTGTACGGATGAGTTACTGAGACTACGCCGTATAACCAGACATATCGCAGCCATATTTAATGATATCATTAAATATGGCCGAATTCTTGATATGTACGTCATAATTGTTGATATCATTAATTCGAATTAGTGATATGTACATATCATTAATTCGAATTAGTGATATCAGTAAATATGACGTCATATTTGATGATATCACTAATTCGAATTAATGATATGTACATATCACTAATTCGAATTAATGATATGTACATATCACTAATTCGAATTAGTGATATCAGTAAATATGACGTCATATTTCATGATATCAGTAATTCGAATTAGTGATATGTACATATCACTAATTCGAATTAGTGATATCAGTAAATATGACGTCATATTTCATGATATCAGTAATTCGAATTAGTGATATGTACATATCACTAATTCGAATTAGTGATATCAGTAAATATGACGTCATATTTGTTGATATCATTAAATCGAATAAGTGATATGTACATATCACCAATTCGAATTAGTGATATGTACATATCACAAATACATTTAAAGATATCTTTAAATCATTTCTTGATATCACTAATTCATTTAATGATATCATTAAATGAATTATTGATATCAAGAAATGAACTGAATTAATGATATCATTAATTGATTTAATGATATCAACAATCCGAATTCTTGATATCAACAATTGATTTAATGATATCATCAAATAATTAAAGATATCATTAAATATTGAATAAATAGTAAAACGGCTTGCCATACGGGTGTGTCAAAAGTGTTCATAACTGTTGGTAGAAAATTACATTTGTCATAAGCTGTTAAACCCTTAGACGCGAACCCGGCCACAAACCTTGACAAGTCTGCGACACCGTCGTGTTTACCTGGCAGGATGACCTATTTACGAACGGCTAGCAAGTCAGTTACCTTCATTAAAGCTGATCATGATGGAATAGTCCCTTGGTGAGATCAAAATGGAACAGTCCATGTAACAATGTGTGACAGGGGGGGTACGGACCTTCAACTCATTCAGTCTTTATAGTTGTGGAAAGGAAATCTCTTACATTACGAACGCTGGTTTCAATATTCAGATTGGCAGGAAACATTACCAGACCACAGAAGGATCGTCATTCAATAGCACAAACCTCTCCAGTGCTCATGACGTCTACCTCTTCTAGAATGTAGTCCTGCGTCACAAGCTTAGGTACATTGAACTGGAAGGCACACAACAATTTAGCACTCTGAGGTACGGTACGTCATGCATTAAACACCTACCCAAATCCCCTGTCCCATTAGCAAAAGGCACACGTTGAATTAAGCCCCTCCCCCAAATCCTCAGTCCCACCCTCACAAAGGCACACTGAACAACTGAACCCCTCCCCCAAACCCTGTCCCACCCTCACAAATGCACACGTTGCATTAAGCCCCTCCCCACATCCTCAGCCCCACTCTCAAAAATACACACGTTGCATTAAACCCCTCCCCACATCCTCAGTCCCACCCTCACAAATGCACACGTTGCATTAACCCCCCCCCCCCCAACATCTTTTCCCACCCTCACAAATACACACGTTGCATTAACCCCCCACATCCTGTCCCACCCTCACAAATGCACACGTTGCATTAACCCCCCCCCCCACATCCTGTCCCACCCTTACAAATGCACACGTTGCGATGTGCATACCTCGAGATTACACCTATGCAACTTTATGATTGCAAAGTGGAAATGTTCTTGAAAAGCTATTCGGCAGAACGAGCATAGGGCCGGGTGTGCGGCCTTCAACAGGGCCGGGTGTGTGGCCCTCAACATTGGCAATTACAACTTACTGTTACGGTTTTGTCAATGAGTGACATGCACACACACACTCACACAGACGTATTGAATGTTTCATACATCTATCATGCCATAGTTGTGTAAATTTCTATTAATAACTAATTGATAGACGAAGTTATATGGAAACTAAATGTACCAAAAAGAAATATTCCTGTAGATATAAGAGCCACTAAACCAGCCGATTCACATTTTAGTATACAGTACAATTTTACTGTAATATTAATAAAAATTAACGATATAATTGTTATCATAATATATCATTGTACCATGTAATACTATGCAACAGCATATTTTCACCGAGCCAGTTTTCAACAAGCAACAAAAGCGGTGGGTTGGGGGGGGGGGGGTGAGGGTAGTCATCGGGACCGTATGATTGCCAGGTTACCGACAAACTCCGACATAATGCCCAAACTATGCTTGCTTTTATATAACGTTAACGCCCTCGTCTCGCACAATGAAGTTATGAAGGTGAATAGCTCAGTGTATCTCTGAGGCTTATTAGATCCAGTATCTGCTGGGGGAAATTAAATTGATATCGGTGGTTGCGAATTAACGCGGATATATGTAACCACATAAGGTCTATAAGACGTAACAGTCTTGATACTGATTCAAAGTGGATGTTGTGTATTTTTTCGGAGAACGTTGCCTGTTATTGAGCAAGCTTAAAGTGACACTGCAAAGTGAACAGGGGAAAGTATACTGCCACTAAAATCTTGTAGTATTGTAAATCTTGGGTATTCGTGTTGTATTCATATTTTCACAGATTGTACTCTGTGTGTGAGGGGGGAGGGGGAAAGGGATTGTTGGGAGTATCGTAACTTTTGGAAGTTATTGTTACCCTTAATTCCGCCCCTACCCCCCCCCCTAGTAAATACAAACTAGGAAAGATTTTTGAGTCGTAATAGGTGCGTCAAAGAAGTGGATGAATAATTACTTGTTGTAATCGTCTTCGACAACCAATCGCGGGTCTTGCACGATGTATATAATTATTAAACAAAAACAGCTGCCCAATTCACAAGATATAATTTCTGCGGTACAGGAAATCGAATGTTACAATGCTTTGTTTCTCTTATCATCTAAAATGAAACCTTAGGTAGGTTGAGGGTTCATGAAGCGCCGGACGGTGACGTCACATGGTGGCATATATTGATACATCTGAACTGTATTGTGTACTTAAATTAAGAGACATATTTCAAACAATGGATAAAAGGCGTTCATGCAACATGACACGTGATAATGTACCACGTGCCTGGATTTCTGATGTCTGTTCCTTCCGTTACACCTCCCGAGAGATTCCCGGGTTGTTTCCGTTCAGTTTACGGAAGGTTACCACAGCAGCCTGTACGCCGCTTGTTTACCATTTGCACTCTTTCTTAATCAAATAAAAAACAGGAACCTCCGAGGGTCCTTCTCGTCGCCCTTGACCCCAAGCTTGGGGTAACATTCCAACTTATGGAGAGCCTGGCATTTAATATTTTACTCCATTAATTCATTTAGGGTCTACCGTGCGTGTTGTGATGTGTCCCTATAATACGCAGTTCAACCACATCGTCTAACAATCAGATGTCAAATTGTAATGAAAGTGCATCACATCGACGTCAGAGTTCATAGCGACCCAAACGAAACATTTTAAACGTGTCTTTAAATCAAAACAATACCTAAATACTTGGAAAGAATAAATGGCAGAAACAACAACGCTATTTTCAATGGAGGTGTTGAATTACTGTATAGTGCACCCAGTTGGCCAAGTACAATAAGCGGGCATATTTAAGGCTACTTTGGGGATTTCTGTCCATCTCGTCTGCAGGAGTTGGGACCCGCGGGCTGGGTTCAAATTTTCCCGTGGCCTGCAAGAGCAACTTTGAGGCCAGCCGTGATATAGAGGAGACCTCTTTGTTGACGTACAACGACGTGAAGTGTTTCTTCTATATTTTCTCTATGCAAACCTTCATTTTAATTATTTGTGTGTAAACGCGTTCAACTATTGATATCATAAAGAGCAACGAAGAGGCGGTGGGTGGGTGGGTGGGGGGGGGGGGGTTAGGGATGCTCTATTTGCCCTCTTCCTCTTTCGTCCCATACTAGTTAGGCATACTAACAAATATTTAACAGACCTAGGTGCCTGTAACATATTCAATGCGCATGCTATCAGTTAATTACTGTTTATAAGTTGAATAACCCTTTCCTTTCCTTCATCTTTGGTTGTCTCTACAGGCCTATCTCTCCCAGTTCGAATACTTACCACCATCCCCTGTGTCTCTCGTCGACGAATACGACGACGACGCTGACTTAGAAGCTAGCTTACGAGAACCGTTGAGGATATTTCAACGATTCTTTAGACTTCAAGAAACAGGTTAGTTAACGCATCAAATAAAAAATATATTATAAATTATACCAAAAGGTACCCATTCACCCCCTATCCCCTCCCCACCCATGCATCTCGATAACAACGTATCATCATAAAGATCGCCTTGAAGTTTACAATAAAACTGTCAACACGTTGTACAGGCTGTGGGATAGATAATAAGGTGTTGAAGTCAAGCAGGGGGATAATGGTCCTGTGGGTAAAGTAGTTTGCTTTCATCCTGTTAACACCCACGATAAGATCTCTAAATTTTTATACTTCGTTGGGGTAGTGCGATTGTGGTTTCGTCTAGCTTACGGAAGCATCTCACCCGTCACCCCTTCCAACCCCAACTATAGGTTCAATGTTGGTGGACTGCTGGAATTCCGATTTTAATTATGTACTTATGTAATTAAATGTTTTCAACTTTTGTTCAGACCTGTTAGCATGGATCGAAAGTGGTGGGACAGTTCAAGATAAGGTCTCGCACATATTCACACTTTGAACGAAAAAAAAATCGCCGCTAAAGGGGGAAAATAGTACATGATACATCCTCGAGAAAAACTTTAAATAATACAAGAGTGTGTTTGAATACGCTTTGAAAGGAGTTTTGTTCTAGTACAGAGACCTTTAATCTCGGGATAAAATCTTGTAGCTCGTACATGTCTGTCAAAGTAACTCCTATCATGTTACGTTAGTCGAATCAGGGAGTTGTTATGGGTTGTTAACAACTCCCTGGTCGAATTGATCACATGCCATGGAACACTTGTCGCCTGAATTGCGCACGAGCATGCGTACAATGTAGGCCTACCTACGCACTGGATGTGACTTTTCGACCAATAACACAATCAGTCTATCAATTGAAATGTTTTAATTACTCTCTGTCTTATCACGATTGACAGGCAGTTAACACGCTGCCCACTCATTACACCTACGCTTGGGGGCATAATCCAGCTTACTTAATTTTTTACTTAATTTGATTTGGCTGTGATGTAGCCATTTAAAGTAACGATACAGGTTTTTTTTCAATTCTCAAGAAATGGCAAGCCGCGTAACATGTTCAATTGGTGTCAATAAGCGAATAAAATGGACTAAACATGGTTGTCCTTCCAGTCGTGTAAGTGAACTGTTTTTGTCAGTTGCAGAGGCGGAAGGGACGGAAGGATCGTAGGGGCGGGTCGTCGCACGAGCCTGGGCCAAGATGACTTTCACAGTAGTTTAAAATGAAACGAAGTTTCACTTCGTGTTCGTGCATTTATTTCCATTGACTGTACTTGATACATTTCAATGACAAGTGAGAGGTTTAATTTGCTCACACACTCCCTCGCTAGATGACTGTTCTTTTAAGCTTCAAAATGGTATGTAGGTTGTTGTGGGGGTGGGGGGGGGGGGTGGGGAGGGTTTGCACGAAACTCGAATCAACGATCTACCATGCACCCATTCAGAATTGCAACCATTTGAACGTTTCTGTAATTTGCTCGAGAAACTGAACGGCGGGCAGACATTGTTATATTCATTGCAAAATGTCTATAAAATAACCCTGCTCATTTATAAGCTCTTGATGATGCAGTCACTTTGTATGCTTTGAACTTTGGTTACATTGTATTGTTCTTGATGCAAATCCAACTTAGACCTTTGGTTAGTTCAAGTAGCTGAGTCAATGTTCGGATTAATGTCATATGTCTTTAACTACCCTGGTTGTTTGTCGTATTTCAGTGTACTAGTATATCTCTTTAAGTGTACTGTACTGACAAAAAATCAGATCGATCATAAAAAATTTAATATCCGTGAGATAGAATTTCTTATAAACCTTCAACACGAATCTGTTAGCAATTTTTTATCACGTGATATTGTCAGAAAAACTTGTTTTTGTTGTCACTTTTCACAGGCAATTTCACATTGCCCCCTCACGAATATTCAATACGGATATAATGTACATGATCAGCGCTTTTGGTGTTGGCCGATTGTACAGGTGAGGATTGTGGCATGTAGAGATGTATACAGGAAGAAACGTCACTGAAACAACTATTATGAATCGGGAGGGGGGGGGGCATAAATACTCTTTAAGGTACAATATTTCTTAATATCCGTTTGTCTAAAGTCAATTTACAGCGACGTTAAACTGGGGTTCAACATCGCCCACTAAGAACATTGCTTGGTCTCGGGGAGGTTAGAAAATGGGCCATGTAGTCAAATTCGCGGTATGTCTATTATTTTGTCACACCATATAACAAAAAGAAGATAAACCTTGCACATGAAAGTCGAAATTCGGACTCGGCCAAACATTGGATTTTATTTCCAAATGTTCCGTCTGGGCAGCTACAGTTTCCCACAAAGACTTTTAACTTTGTATTTCACAGGTGAGATGAATGAGGAGAGTTTACAGGCTATAAAGCGGCCTCGATGTGGTCTAGGTGATCCTCCCCCATCCGACCAAAATGAGAGTAGAAGAGGTAAAAGGTACGCCGTGTCTGGTGCTAGATGGGGTACACAGGAATTGACCTTTAGGTGAGTTGCTCTTACATGTTTATGGCAGATGCATTCCTTAGGGTCTTCTAAGAACCTTTACACACAGACCAAACAAAACGCTTAATAAGAACAAGCAGGAGAAGGCAGGCATTTTTGATATTTTCCAAGATCAGGTTTGTAAAAGGAACAAGAAATCACATAATCTTTGAGGCAATACTATTTCCACCCCCCCCCCCCCCACCCTCCCTATCGTGGGATATCATTGGGCCGAACAATTCTCTCTTGCTACGTGCATTCTCTTTCTACTGACTTAGCTGACGTTTGCGAAGAGAGTGACGGCTCATATGCTGTATAGGGCAACTAACCCCTCACCTCACATAACGTAGTTAGGACCCATGGTTTGATTTTCATTTTGGTCATGCTCTATAGGAAGATTGATGACATAAATATAACATGATTTTCTAATGTGAGGGAAACATCATCGCAGCTGGACTTACAGGACATACTCATGTTGACCCTTATCTTCTCTGTTCATTTATCAGTGTTATTAACACGCCGACCTATAACGTTATGCCACGGAAGAAGGTTAACTGGGCTATCTGGAACGCCTTGAAAATGTGGTCTTCGGTTATTCCCGTCAGCTTCCGGAAAGTACCATCCTGGCAACCGGCTGATATAGTTATTAAATTTGCTTCATATTACCATGGTGACAGTTACCCGTTCGACGGTCCTAATGGTACAATTGCGCATGCGTACCTGCCAAATGGTAGATTCGGCGATCTAGACGGAGATATTCACCTTGATGACTCGGAGGCATTCAACAATCATGGACGATGGGGTAGGTTCAATTCACCGTTATTGGATGTGGGTAAACCAGGGATAACCGTGTTGTACATAACCACCAGTCACGTGCTATCGTGGTTTATAGGGATAACTAGGAGACACATGGATAATAGTGGTTAAATAAGGATAACCATTGGTTACAAGGATTGCTGATGAAGGAATGTGGTTACGGTATATTTGAACAGTGAGTGCATGCGGGATCAAGTTGCGGTTGTTGTTCTCAGACCAATTCAACAATCTTCGGTGGTTGGCCACAAGGATTACTCTCTATGTATGTTGGGTAAAATAGATTCCAGTAGTCAGTGTTCAGCAACCCTTGATGGAGGATGGTGACCTCGGGTTGTGTGTAACGTAAAATATTATTTATCGATTGACGGAATGGTGGTCATGTTACCCTTACTCAAATTGTACACTTTAAGAGTGCATGGTATGAAAATTTGCTCTTGCGGGCCACATTGAATATTTGTACCCAATCCGCCGGCCGCAGCACTGAAGGATGGAGCTATAATCCTGTGACAGAAATGGAAATCAAACATTTGTATGGTACATATGGATAATAAGAGTCATACTTGCGCGTTTGGTCCATCTGTTATGTTCCTATCAAAAATATGGGCCCTATGTACAAACGGGCCACATTGCTATACATCCTGCCAGAGACTCGTGATTGATAACATATCCATGTTCCTTTCATTTACAGGTTATAATCTATACAAAGTATTAGCTCATGAGTTTGGTCATAGTCTGGGTCTGGATCACTCTGCAGTCCCTGGGTCAATCATGGTTCCAGATTACCAAGGTTTCAGTGAGAAACCATTCACCCTTCACAGCGATGATATCCGTGCAGTCCAGGTACTATACGGTGGGTATTCCATGTACTTACTATTAGTGTAGGCCTATGCATGAACCAATCAACCTATCACGTTAGGATTGATTGGTTAATCCAGGTACTATATACGATGGGTATTCCATGAGCTAACTACTAGTGTAGGCCATGAACCAACTAAAGTATGCCTTCAACCAATCAACCTATCACGTTAGGATTGATTGGTTTATTTTCATGATTATTATTATTATTTTTTTGGTTATTAAACACTCTGTAATTCATAAAGGCCTACAAGACTTTGATTTATAACACAGTGATGATTAAAGGAGATTATTACACACCCAAAAAATTGATCGCTTTCCTCACCTCTGTATTGACAAAACCCGATTTAGTTACTTCGTCATAATTGTGGTTCTCTCGTGTGTGTGTCAGTTTCATTGTCCCACAACATTCCCAGCCTAGCAGTAATTTATTTTGGTGGAGAAGATGGTGAATCCATCTCAATGGCTACATGTTTGTTCTCCTCCAAGAAAGTTAGTAATGTCCATTCAATGTGATGTCAAAATGGTAAATTGGTCCCTGTTTCGGACGATGCATCCATAACAGAAACAAGACAGTTGAAACAAACAATCGAACATCTTAGCTCTGTAAATGTGAAATAATTTAGGTCATTCACACGGTTTCACACCACCGGCCATGCAATAGAGAAAACAACATCGTTAATGGCGCACATCATTAGTCATTGCATCAAACTTTGAACGTCTCCATGGCGTACTGAAACAACAATCAAAGTTGTTTCAACAAAATCGACAGTTGCGTCGCCAAACATTTAAATCTTTGGGGCCAGGGGGAGGGGGGCACAGCACTTAATATGGGGTGCACAATTTTTATTTGTCGATGCCGTCCTGGGGGATCTAAGGGGAGAGGGTGTCCCCCTCCCCTTTGATAAAGTGTTGATTAATTAAGGGTCCTAAGGTGCAATTTGGTGCTTTATTTTGCAGCTTGAAATAACTTTATGTTCAAGAATTTTCGGGCATAGTCTGTCCGATATTTATGTTTTCAATTGAAGAAGATAAAGTTTTTGTTTGAGTATAATTTTTTTTACACCACAAATCGCATTGGGAGGGGGGAACGATTTTTTGGGGAGGGCACATGCCTCCCCCCCCCAAGGCTGCCCCTTTGCGACGCCACTGAGTATTTAAAGAATGAATGACAAATTAATTGCAAATAAGTAACACCGACTCTTTAAAGAACACGTTTTTCTCTTTCTTTCTTAAAAAAAACAGGATTTTATGATACTACAGTCCAGACTTCCAAAAAAACTTGTGACAAGGCTTACGATGCTACCGTAATGATATCTGGCAGACTTCATATATTCAGGGTAAGATGCGTAGCCTACTATGGGTGAAAAATATAAAAATGTACACTGAACTACCATACAAACATATATAGATGAAGACATAGACCCCCCCCCCCCCGCCCCTCCACCCTACCTTTACAAATAATAGCTTTGCATTGTATATGGTATGACATTTCATGGCCAGTGACCCAGCTTTGGGAAATTTTCAAATATTTGGATGAGTTTTATGAATTATTGATTATGCAAGTTGTATTTGTCCATAAACACGTTGTAATTTACGGTAAATTAAACAAAAAAGTAATCAACATTGAATCAATGATCGTCCCTGTTTCAGAACAATCGTGTTTGGATGATCAATAAGAGTGGTAAATTAAAAACAAAAGCCCTGGGAATGAGAAGCAAGAAACTCTTCGCTGGGATTCCCAGTAGTATAGACGGAGGTTACCAGCGACCATCAGACGGAAACACCGTAATCTTCAAAGGTGAGTTTACCTATACTGTATACAACAGGGGTGGACTACCTTTGTGAATGAATGGGCCAGATATAAGGAGTGAAAAATTGACTGGGCCGCACCTAACCAACGACCTACTGTTGATTTCAAACCTTTGATTCCGTGGACTTTCAAGCAATTGGTGTGTGTACTTAATCTGTATTCACAAAAAAACATATTGTCAATACAGTACAGTTGATAATTAATGGGGATATTAGGCCTACCAGAAATCATCATTAGTGCCGATAAATTCTAAGCAGCTAGCTCGTTTTTTGTGATGATGTAAAATAGGTTGATTTTTTCCTTTTTCTTGAGACATCCGCAAAACAAATCACTGGCGGGCCGCATGTGGCCCGCGGGCCGTAGGTTGCCCACCCCTGGTATACAAGAACACAGCCTGTCATCCTCGATTCATAGGCTAGGCGTAGTTAATGATTTGAGGTTTAGTCAACTCTGGCCATTGGAAACAAAGTCATCGTAAAAAGACAAGTTATCAATAAAGACTAAATGCATTTCTCCCGTGCCGATGTCGAATTTGTATGGAATGTCTTTGGGGTTTCTTCTGAAGTGAAACATACTATAGCTACTTCTTTTAAGACACACACCACTGCTCACCCCTGAAGTTCACCTCACCCCCCCCCCCCCCCTCTCTCCCTCCCCATCCTACGAAGACATTACACTAAGGGATTGACCGTAATGCTGGGACAGACACGTCTGTTGAAAGAGTAGAGGCCTACTGTAACTATCCTGAAGTTTAATCTTGCTCAAAGACATTGCTAGAGTTTTGTGATTGGGGTGGAGGGGGGGGGGGTGTAGAATCATAATTTTCCAACTGGTTCGTAAGGAGCCGCGCTGTACCGCAAGTTCGAAATATTCAGCAGCATAACACGAGTGGGTTGTCAATTCTTTATACCTTTGTACTTAGTAAATATGCTAATTGGTGCTAACTTGATGGCCGATTGGTCGTATTCAGACAACTTAAAAGTTAGTTTGTAGTATTTTTCAACTTTATTATGGGTTGCATCAGGAGTCAGAAACAAGATTTCATTTAATTCTAATTTCATTAACTCTTGTAATAATGTAAGCCTAAACTTATAGAATATCATATATATAATATCAGAATAGCCTGATATTATTGACTCAGAAACATCCTGTTAAGAGTGCGATCTGCTTAAATTATTTTCAGAGAAGTTGCATACGCTAGAAGAAGTTTTGCAACTGTCATGTATTCGACCACCGATTTTTCCAACTATTGAAGATTCAAGCCAATTATTGAGGGGGTGAGACATCCACCCTCCCCCCCCCTCCCCACCCTCGTAGCTACGTCCCTGATCTTCATCGTCAATCTCATTTCAGACATGCAGTATTACGTTTACTCTGGGTCCAATCAACTGAACGGTTACCCTCGCCCTGTGGCTGACTACAGCTTAACAACTGGAGTCGATGCAATATTACATTTACGAGAGTACAATAAGACGTACTTCTTCAAAGATGACCAGGTTTGGAGATTTGACGAAAACAGTTACAGCATGGACGTTGGATACCCTCACGCAACTACATCAGTGTTCACTGGAATTGTGCCCCCTATTTCTAACGCATTCCAGTACTTCGATGGTGAGTACTTATAATGTTACTAGACGAACAGAACGAAGCGTTAACTCATTCAGGATTTCTCCAGATCCAGGTATACTTCATCAGTCATTTGTTCTTTGTTTCATTGATACCCGCTAGCAGAGTACTTCTTCTTGCCCTCTTCACCCCCAACATGTACCTCCTGATTCATCAAATTGGCAATCAGCCAGTGATTTATGAAAACCATTGCTGTTAATAACAACTTTCACCATGTATAGGCTCACGATGCCAAGCACATATACTCCTACGGAAAATGTGGTTAGGCTAAAGACTAGTTTTGAGACTTTTTTTTCTTTCTAAAATTTCCACATGATCATAAAAGGGTGATCCTTCGCATTACTTTTTCCCTATCATTTTGGGGGAATAATTTTGTAGAAACAAGTTTCTCTTTGTGCTGATGTGATACTGTAGGTTACTGGAACAGCAGACATTTAGGATGTGTCTCCTGATGTGGTTTTTGTTTAAAATGGAACAGTTGGAACAGTTGGACAAAAGAAAATTAGATCAAATGTCTCAGCATGAGCCACAGAGGTTATAACCCTCCTTAAAATATAACACATAATGAAAGTGATAGTGGAATCTACAAGGTACTTGTACTACTATATTACACAAAAGATATGTGTCAAAGTTGAAGGAAGCGATTGTCTCTCTGAGTCATTTCCAACATACCAGCCAATGGATGTTATCTTTCTTTCCTCTCTGTTTCCACTAAATGACCCATAATACCATGATTAAAACTGGCACAAGTATGTATCATAACAACATGGTGTTAATGTTTGATGTTAGAGGAATGATTCTAAATATAGATAATGAATCAATGAAGCTTTATGCATGGAAGTAATCCCATCAGATTAGGAACTAACACTATGAACAGGTCAAATGTTTTAACACGATTTCATAACCTCATTAAAAGTGCTCCATTTTTCTGGATACAAAGGTCAAAGCATGTTGAAACTCTGTATAACAACTGAGACACCTTTTAACTATTGGTGCTGGGATTTGAATGATTGAAATGGGTTTGGGATAACAGCCACCCACTTATCCACACCTTTATTTCCATTGAAATGTTTTTGTTTGTGAAGGATATATGTGAAGGGAATGTGTTCTTCTGTTCAAAGAAATGCACTATCCATTGAATATACCTATAAATTTATACCTAACTGTGATAATAAGGTTCACCAGCATGGTTTGATGGCTATGAGATGTGGCTAGGGCAGTCATATTGGTAGGGGGTATGGGTTTGGTACTCACAAAGCTTAGTATGTACAACTTTGAGTATGAAGTACAAATGTTCCCTCCATTACTAGTACCGGATGTTAACACTATGAGATTGTTATAATGATTAAATGGTGTTGGCATCAAAAGCAATGAAATCTAGAGTATGGGAGGCCAAGGAGTCAAGCCTCAGTTGTAGAGAATAGTACAACTTTTATCTAACCCTAAAAGGAGCTCAAAGTGTTTTATGGACACAACATGGACACAACATGAGGTGCAATTAAAATTCATTTAGTTCTTGCCAGGACTGCAAAGGACAGCAAAAAGACATGCGATTGTAGGCCTACCCATAGAGATTCTTAAAAATATATATCGATTCATAACGAGAATCCTCATTGATGATATTTTTGTGCTTTTTATGTTTTAGGATATAGCTACTTCGTGACTGACAAGCAGTATCAGAGATACAACCCCTACCACAGGAACGCAGACCCTGGCTATCCCCGTTACTTCAGTCAGGATTTTATGAAATGCTGAGGTGTGAACCACGCTCTGGCATTTCATCATTAATTTTGATCCTTGAGCAGGCGATCCTCCACCCACTAGAGGTATGATCCACTAGAGGTATGATCCACTTGATGGATCCTGATAGGGGAGAGGAGCCATGATAAATGGTATTTGAAGGTCATTTGCATATAACAATATAAATATGCAAACAAGAAGACACTATGAGTGATAACAATATGTAGAGTTTATGACATATATTTATGATCTTTGTTGAGTGTGTTAGAAATGCTGATTATAAGTTGAAGATGAATAAGTCTACAAATGACCACCGAAACATTTACAACAGAAAATATCTGTCAGATACAAAAATACCTTGTACAGTTAGTTACTGTTACTGGTTACTGTTTTAATGTAGAGGGTTTGCTAACCAATATTTTCTGGTTTGCCTTGAAATTGCCAATTAATATCCAAGCAGTTTTTCTCTGAAAGAGCTGTATTGCTCTAAACATTTTCTTAGATAAATAAGGCAAAAATGAACAACAATTATTCCACAATTTTGAAATATTTTGTCACCAATGTACCTATTCATACTAGTAACAAAGACATGGTCATGATAAGAACTATATTTCTGCTATATATTTTCTTTATGTGAAATTTTTGATGATAGCCAAGCTAATAAACTGTTGCATATAGGGTTTTTATTGCTTCAAATCTGAATTTATCACAGCCAATGCAGAAGACTAACTACATATGGCTTAGACTCCCCATAGAGGCAAATGATTGAAATTAATAGCTGGGGATTTTCCCTTGTATTTTTCAGTATGTATTTATTAGATTTTGTGGAGTATTATGTATTAACAAAGATGTAAATATTGTTTAGGCACTAACCATTTTATACTTGAGTTTTTATGCTTCAAAGCTACCTATGAGACAAATCCCACAATATCTTAAAATGCTGCAAGATTTTAATCTTCCAAAGATGTGCAACTTTTCCAGTCATCCTGGAGTTGATATTTGTTTATCAGTATTCTGTACAAAATATTACAATTTTTCTTTCTCATTTTGCATAAACATTTTTACTTTTCAAACTTTTTAAAAACTACTGTAGACATTTTTGCTAATTCTGAATTACTTCTTTTGATCTACTATGATGGTTCAATGATTAAATATTGAATTATGATTATTTTAATCATTATATTAATTTTACTATATAAACTATTGCAAAACTATGTAAAGTCATTCATTATGTAAATACAATCACATATCTGCAACTAAATTTAGTACCTCAGACAAGGTTGTAGCAAACAGTACCCAGTATTATGTGATAGAGTTAGCCTTGTAAATACTTTCCTCGGAGGGGAAGGATAGGCATGTGGAAGGGAAGGAAGGAGGGGTAGTTGAGGGACAATTTCAGCTCCTGTTCAAGATAATCTCAGTTCCTGCTCTAGACAATCTCAGCCCCTGCTCTAAAATAATCTCAGCCCCTGCTCTTAATAATCTCAGACAATGGGATGTGTTAATTTCATCACCTTCATTGTCTCATCAAGCAATGAATGTAACAATTGGACACACTGACCTCAGTCTTGGCAAACATCTACAGTTGACCTTGACTCTACCTCTATGGCAAAGTTTTTCTTGCAACATAAGAAACTTAATCACTCTGGTGTTAGCACTCTTTACTCTTCTCTTGGATAAGTGTTCTAACTTGTCCTGTTTATAATATTGTATATAAATATATCATCAAGCAGCTGGTTGTGTTTCATCAAATACAAAACGTACAGAAATGATGTCACCATCTGCCAGACACCGACGTTTGACTCGCACAAATAACTCTAACTTCTTCTGTACTGATGCTGAATGGAAGTTCAAGAAGCCAGATTCGATGACAATAGCACTCTTAGCTGAATGTTTCATTATTACGCAGATTAAGAGGAGGCCTGGTAACATCTGCTATGAAAGGTTAAAGCTTAAATTGAATGTCCATATAGTCTCAAAAATGAGAGATTTTCTTCTGGGTATGAAATATTGGTACTGAAACGTACAATACCCCTTAACCTTGTGTATTTGGTGGCTGGAACACAACCAGGCCGTGTGTGTATCTTAGTACCAGCTAACATCATTGCTATGAGTTTATATGCAATAAATTTTACATGTAATCTTAAATCTTGGCGTCTTTGCTGGGTTTTCTATTTTTCTTTCTTATTATATATATATTTTTTTCAATTAAATCAAGTACTTACCAAGTTATCATAGACAGGAGTCGACCATAGTTACTGCCCTTCACTATAGCAACGATGGTAGTTGAAATTTATTTCTGTGGACCTTGTTTAGCCAATTAATTAGAATTTCATTTGCCTCCACAGGTCTAATGAAAAGAAAATAATGAAAATGAAAAAAAAAAACGATCAACTTTTCTAAAGTTTAGAAGCAATATGAAGCTGTCTTTAATTATAATTGCTAGATCAAACACAATTAAAAAATGTGAATTGGACAGGAAAGTGAGAGGGGGAGGCAAATGGAAGACATTCCAATACAAGGAAAGGGGAGAGAGAAAGAGCAATGTTATACATCAGGCTGGAAGTGTAAGAGTAGCACTAAACTGCTTTATTTCGAAAGACAAGCATGAAGATAAGAGTTGGGGAGGAGGGAGAGGGGGGGGTGGGAGAGGGAGGGAGGGTTGTAAAGGAGGTTCAGCCAGGGAGTGGAAGACGAAGACATGGACGGTATTTATTAGTAGAATCGTTCATCCAGTAAGTTCTGCCTCGGAAGTGACCGACAGGGTCCTCTCAACTGCAGGAGGGAATACTTGGAGAGGGAAAGGTCTCAGCAGTAATCAAACTGGTGACTGATGATCTTACAGAATTACAATATATGCAAGCCAATCAATACAGGTAATTAGAACTTACTTTTCAAGCAATACCCAATGACCAGATTGCAAGATGCCTTTTGTTAAGTTAGGGATCTGTTGAAAACAATTGAAAGATTTTCAAACATTACCCAAGAAAAGGTAACAGTTAGGTGCTCTTGAAAATTCTGGACACTTACCCTGTTGATGGTTAAACTATATATGACCTCCCCACCCCTCCTCTTCCCCCCACCCCATGTTTATTTAATTTAAATTTATCTTTCAAATACAGAAAGACACACATCATTCCCATACATATTTTGTGTTTTATTCCAGTCCATGGAGTAGTCAACAATTTCCTTAAGAAAATTTCATGATAAGGGGTTTCTGTTAAAGTCATGTTCCCAGCACTGAGCATAGCTAATTTAGAGTGTATAGCTCCCAAGTAGTTTGGTCTGTTTGGAGTTGAATGTAAGTGGGAAAAAAATGTACATAACAACTGTGCCACTGCACACATGAAGATACCTACAACTTTAGTGTCAAGTTACAGAGGTCAAAGGTCATCATCACTTTAGAAGACTGCATTGGCATTTCTGTCTGAAGAAGTTAGTCCCTTCCTATTCTCTCAGAGATCAAATCTTTGAAATGATCGACTGTCATGAAATACATATTTTACGCCTCGAGGGGAAATGAGTTGCAAGAATTGTTCATGTTACCATGGTGACCTTGATCATTGCAGTCACTAAAAGTTATATTTTGACTAGTGTAAAATGAACCCTTGGGAGTGATCCTTTACAGCTCTGATTAAGAATAATAAAGCAAAAGTTTGGTTTGTCAGAGAAGGTCTGCCCATGTCATAATCCCACTTAGAACTTTGTTCATCAGGACTCAATTATATTTTCAAATTTCACTTCAAGTTATGCAAAACAAGTGTTTACATTTCAAAGGCAATATTAGTTTACATGTTAATAGCAACTGATGACAAGTGTCTAGGTGTTGAGGGTTTGATGCAATAGATAAGTACTTGGTTTCCTACTGTACCTAATCTTTTCAGGCCAAAAAAAAGACAAACCAAAAACAAAGACAAACCCCCCCAAAAAAAAAGGACCAGAAAAAAAAAAGAGAGACCACAAAAAAACCAAAGAAGGAAGCTACGAAGGTGTCTTAGCTTGTTCAAATGGAATGATACTTTCATCGTAGAATAACCCTTACATCTGGCAAAATGACTACAAACTAACAGCTCATACAAATTCAAACAAATAGCATAGTATAAATACTTCCGTTAATAACCGGCTTCTTTTAAATAACCGGCTTCTTTAGAGAACTGGCTTCTTTATAAAATCAGCTTCTTGCAATAGCTGGCTTCTTTATATAACTGGCTTCTTTAAATAACCGGCTTCTTTCGGTAACCAGATTCTTTAAATAACCGGCTTCATAACATCACCGGCTTCTTTACATTACTGGCTACTTACTCGCTCTTCCATGTGTTGCCCAAGTTGAGGAGTCAGCAAAGTATCCCGGCTGTTGGATGTCACCAGCAATGCCGGACACAGAATCTAAATTCAAGTATTAAAGTAAATCAATATTAGTCTCACATAAAAGAGGTGGATGGTACATTACGTTGTCACAGACTTCACATTATTATGATTATAATACATACAATGTATGAGTCAAATTGTTATTAAAAGACATTTACAACATTTGACCAAACATTCTTTGAGCTGATAAATTGAGGTACGCTCACCAGATGGATTCTGAGGTCTCAATCACAATGTGACTGGCAATGTCGCAACCACATGAAAACACCACATTAAACTTCACAGGGATGGTTGATCCAATGACATACAGACATAATAGAACCCTTCCCTAACGATCCACCTTCCCCCCCCTCCCCCCAATGATCAGTCTTGGTTTCAATGACCCACATGTATTATATGGAGTTTTAAATTATTAAAGGGTCTTTTTTTGAAATACAAGCTGTCCCTTCAAAGTCTGACCAGTGTTATCCCTTAAGACACCAAATAGTCCTCTAGCTGCACTGCATACATATGCTCCCTACCCCAACCCCTCCATCATATAGTACAGGACACCCAATATTCCACTAGCTACACTGTATACATATGCTCCCTACCCCAACCCCTCCATCATATGGCATAGGACACCCAATAGTCCACTAGCTGCACTGCTGGGTCTCCCTACCTCAACCCCTCCTTCATCTTACAGTATCATACCCACTCATTGTGTAACATTTATAAAAGCTGCAGATACCTACCTGTCTCCCTGCTACCTTGGAATACCATCTTTGATTGGCATTTGCATTTCTGTACCAGTTTAACATTCCTCTGATAATAAAGCAAATTGGAGAAAAAAAATGCAATCATATTTGTAATGCCATCAACATTATAAGCAACATATCACTTAACTGTTACTGTGATGAATCTCAACCAGTGTTCTTACTATTTTGAAATAGATTGGTGATACTTTCTTCACAATATGCTTGAATCAAAGTTAAACTTCGACAGATCTGTATGTACTTTTGGGTCAAACATGTATTCCTGATTAAAACCAAACGTGGATATTATCCATAAAATCTTCCAAGAGGTCTAGTTTAAGCTTTGTAAAGTTGAATCTTACTTAACAAATTCAACTCAAACAATTTGGAATCAAACATAACAAACTCAACTCAAACAATTTGTAAAGTGGAATCATACATAACAAACTCAACTCAAACCAAACATTTTATCACTTAAACATTCCTTAACCTAATAAATAAAAAACACTGTAGGAGAACTGTAGAGAAACCTATTAACCAGGCTCACCTAATACCAGATATTTTCATTCTTTCCAGAACATAGTCCAACTCTTCTGCACTGTAAACTGTCCTGTTGGGAAGGTCATTTGGCCAATCAAGTGATATGCCATCTAAAAAGGAAAAGTGCATGAGTGAGTTCTACATGTTGATCACTTAGCATAGCTTAGCATTTAGCATTAGCATAGCTTAGCATAGCAAGCACTTAGCATTACTTAAGAAAGGATTTCATGCAGTTACACTCATCTGATATAAAGAGGATATTACATGCATCCTTTTACCTTATCTTTGGAGAATATTTTCTCAATTTCCTTCACCTCTATGCAAAACTTCATTGCTGAGCTTGTCTCCACCCAGTACACCCTAGATATCAGACAGGTTGTAACAACGTAATCACATGACACAATGTTGTTAAAAATATGCATTAATTTGTATATTTACTAGAAGAGAAACTCCAAATATATATATATATATATATATATATATATATATATATATATATTTGGTGTTGGTTAAATCATGTTTGATCTCTAGGGTGGGGCAAATGTGTTGCCAAAACAAAACTAGTATTGTTCGATACGTGTGATGGCCGCATACAGTGGAATTGTGACCTTCCTTACTGGTTTCGACCTCTGGACGTGCAATCACATCCATGGCCTAGTGGTTAGGGTGTCCACATATAAAGCCGGAGGCCTGGGTGCGAGTCCCAAGGCTGGAAGTTTTCTCACTGTTCTGGATTTTCCAACTCACTGCAATTTCAGTTGTATATGATTATATGTAACATCTTCATTATTATTGTTTGATGGCGTGCCAGAATAAAACTATACAGTACAATGAAAGGGGTTGTGAGGGGGAGGGGGGGGGGGAGGTGGAGAATAAACTAAATAGTAATTTTACCTCTGTTAGAATCAATTTGAGAATCCAGTCCGCCTGAGAATTCAGATAACAAATCCTGCAAGAGTAATCACATAGATACCAGTTAATGTGTGTCACTTACCAACATAGCCACAAAAACAACTTTCCTTATTTAGATTCTAGAATGCTTCACCAACTAGTCATTCCTTTTCACCCATCAATCCCCCATCCTTCAAGTTTGGGGCACTTTTAAATGATACCTTTCCCTGGATAAAGGCATATCAATAATGGAACAACCTCCTTGAATAAGGGCATATCCTTTGTTAGACTCATTAAAAGCTCTGTGTAAATCTTTGTCACGTTCATAAATTTTTGCTTCACCGTTAACAAAGCCCCATGATTTAATGCTTCACAGTTTGAAAACCGGAGCTGATGAATATTTGACACCAAAATTGTGTTCTCAGCATGAACCATAGTGACTGAAATGACTCTCTTGGTGGATTTATTCGCTCAGATTATTCCATGACACTTAGAAGGGGCAATTTTGAATATGGAAATATTATTAATATAACTATATATAAAATATAACTATATTATTATATAATAATACATGCTGTGATGTTGGAAGCAAACAGCTGCATAAATGCTTGAAGAGTGATCATTGTTAGTAGATCAATAATAACTGTGGGGGTTGGGGAAGAAGGGAGGGGGGAGTAAAAAATTAACTTGACTCACACTAGGGGATTGTTTCTGCTAATGCTGGATTTATCAATATATGGGATCGCATGAATATATGCTGAAAAATTAGCATATTTCTTTAGGTTTCTCAGATTATTACAAATAACTTAGAAGGGGCAAATAAAATCTTAGAGGAGTTGAAATGCTCTGATGGAGGCAGTAAAGGGGTTACTTAAAGGCTTGATCATTGTTGGGTAGTTCTAGAACACTTGCAGGGGTGGAGGTAGGGGAACGATGGGGGTTGAATTAAAGCAGCATTTTGCGTTTGGTCGCCTTTTTCTACTTTTTGACATGTCCATCAAGTTTTTTACATATATCAATCATAAAACAGCAAACTAAGATATTAGCCAAGTTTTTCCCTGCCAACAACGTTAATTGGCGAGTACTTAAGGATATTTGCAGATAACAAGAAGAGTGTCCACGACAAATTCCACATTTAAAACTAAACGCATACAGTTCCTCAAACCCACTAGTTTGAATTCAACCAATCAGAGATGCAGGTTTAGTATGAGCCGTTGCTAAAAATAGATACAAGACTTTGCGTTGGTACAACCAGGGAATTGTTATGGAACTCTTTTGTACAACTGCCATATAGACTGTACACAAATAAGGCATGGTTTTGTATTACGTATTGGTCAATGACGTTCGTAGTGTTTAAATATTCATATTATGGGCGAGGTTTATTGGGATCCCAACGGAAAATATCTTGGAGAAAAACAAAGTTGAAAGTTTTTCGACTTTTATGCCACCATTTGAAGTTAGATTTAAATAGATAAGCTAGTTATGTATGTCGTTATGGCATAGTGGAGTCAGTGAGGTTGAGAAAAATCATAGAAAAGGACGCAAAATGCTGCTTTAACTGAAGTCACACACAATGATTTTACTGGTAATGCTGGATTAACGCCTATGTCTCAACTCCCTAAATCCCATCTAACTTTCTATGATTTAGATTATATCTTCTACATATGGGACTGATTGATTATTAAAAAATCAATGGTCTCTTGAGGTGTAAGTAAGCTCATACTTGACACCAGTCGATCAGGAAACCAAATAGCTGACTTACCAGCGGGTAAGTTGGGTTTTAGTCCTTCATGGATTGCTTTACAAACCATTTACCTACAGACCATTCCTGAGGCCATTCATATTAACTTTATTTTACTAGAATAACTAAGGTAAAACAGTTTTGTTTTGCTACTAAACCCTTTATTTAATTTTAGGAATAATATAAAAGAGTGGCCTGTCATGTCATACTGGTGGATGTTCATCAAGAGCTTTGTAAACCTTCCTTCTAGAATCCTGTCAACAAATATAATGTGGAATCTACCTTTCTTTATTTGCCCTTCCCAGTACTGATGGGTAGCCATTGGTCACATCAATGCTATAAAGCACCAGTGTGCACAGACTTTCTTTTCAAACATGAGCAAAATTATGGACAAAACCCAAACAGTGACCCTCAAGATGTTCGTTATATTTTGTTCTCAGGCAAATGTGTGTACTGTTTAAACTTTGAGTAGTTACTTCCCATTCGAGGTAGCTCTCAAACTCATCATTTGTGTATCCTCCCACCCCCACCCCCTCTACCGCCCCCATCCATTCAAATAAGAGAAATCTTCTAAAGTTTGCCTAGAACTTAAGTTCTGTCAGTACAAGCAAGGTTTAAATTAAGTTTTGAAAACAAATGTATTTGAGTATTTAATGAGTATTTTGGCTGATGGCTTATAAAACACCTTCAGAGAAGTTTGCTACAATGACCACCTAACTTCTGTTTAAAGGAAACAAGGTATTAATATAATATTTAATTTTTTATATAGCGCTTGATACCAGCAATAGGTCTCAAAGCGCTTACAGATGCTATATTACCCCTGGTCAATGTTAACCTGTCCCAAAGACAATCCCTCCAGTCGGCTGCATTTATATACTGCGCCCAATGACAAGTTACCTCACAGGTACCCATTTAACCCCTGAGTGGAGAGAGGCAAGTGAGATAAAGCATCTTGCCCAAGGACACGACGTAATGAACTGGGCAGGAATCGAACCGGCAGTCCTTGGAGCCCGACGCCTTAGCCAGTTGGCCACCACGCTTTCTATTAAATGGTGATTGTGCTTGTATTTGTTGAATTGCAGCATTCACAAGGACAGCTAAAACCTGATTGGTCAAAGCAATCCTTTGATGCCTTGTATCGATAAACAGTAAAATTCACAACAAATTTTAGTGAGATCTAACCTTGTTTTGGAAGTAGTGGAGAAATGCTCTACCTGCTGGATTCTGTCCTAAAATAGTTAATGGATTCTGGTCTTCTCTGGTGAGATTTAATGGAGCATTAAAGGACCCCACAGCACTGAATGAGAAAATGGTGGAAAGAGGATTAATAGCACATCACTAATTGGCAGCTGAGTTGCTATGTGTATGTATGTATTTTAGATCCTCCTGCAAGCAGGAACTCACTAAGAAGCCATCATTGGCTCATCAAAGCCACAAGCTGACCGAAGTCAGTCTCTTAGATTCATATTTAACGCCCATGGTTATGAATTGTCAATTGTCAACAACTCTGTAACTGGACGACATACATTAATCTTGGAGTGACTCGAACTTGGGACACTATCATTGAAAGGACACTAACCACTGAGCTAACACTCCTATATCAAACAATGATCAAACAGTATCATCAATTCTTCATGCCATATCCGACCAATCTGAGATGTCTTCATTTCTTAATCAGAGACGCAACAGCTGTGAAGAAGTTTTGAGTTGTGAGCTTCAACTTTAACAGATATCACTGCTATATTATTTCAAACTCAATCAAGCAAATTTGTAAATCGGGAAGGCACCTAATGTATGAACCAATTTTTTGGCCCAAATTCATACAAAAATATTTGATGTGGCTTTTGGTAGATTTAGCGAAAGACTTACAAGGTCCTCTCTGGATAATGTAAGGCTAGACTCCCAGCTACATGGCCTCCCCAATCATGCCCAATAAAAGTTGCTTGGGGTAGACCCTGTTAAAGGAAACAAAAAGGGAATGAAACCAAGAATTCTCTGTCTGCATATACATCTGTCTTGGATTGTTCACAACATCAGAATCTAACAATGACAGGAAAAACACATTTTATTTGCCCATTGGGAAAAATTGTACAAATCTATAACTTTAGACAAGATATTGAAATAACAATGATGGTAATGTCATCGTATTCGTACGGAAGACTAATGCGGCCATGGCAACAACAAAAAAAACACGGATATATATACAAGACAAAATTTTTACTACGAAAAACAAAATTTTTACTACGAAAAACAAAATTTTTTAAAACGAAAAACAAAATTTTTACTACGAAAAACAAAATTTTTACTACGAAAAATAAAATTTTTACTACGAAAAACAAAATTTTTACTACGAAAAACAAAATTTTTTACTACAAAAAACAAAAAATACAGTTACATACACCGACTATAGACATCACTCAAATACTGTATGGTACCGATTGGGCCCAGATAGCTGATATGTACTCGTGTTTTAGGCATACGGTTCATGTACAACAGCACAGTTACTACGAGCCTGCATCCACAGCATAAAGTATACGCGCGCATGGTGTAAGGAAAACTTTTGTTCTGAAGGATCGATGGCGTTTCCTTCTTGCGAGTCCTAACCTTTTAAGTTGCCTTCTTAAGTGTCTGTTACTTATGACAATATCGTTTTAAAAAGCTAGCATTGCCTGAATTTCAGCATAGGGTAACCCCATGCTGAAATAAGGCCGACTAAGGTGGTCTCGATCCATTCTGAGACTTTCAGAACGCACATCGAAAGTCTGCTTGCACATGCACAGTCAGATCTCAATGTTTGTGAATGTGTGACTACATAAAATTTTTGTTTTTCGTTTTAAAATTTTTGTTTTTCGTTTTAAAAATTTTGTTTTTCGTAGTAAAAATTTTGTTTTCAAAAATTAAAAAATAAAAACACATCAAGGATTTAATTTTGAAACTCCAATCAGACAACAGTAGATTCATTCAAGATAGCTGTTTTAATTGCAACTTTTCGAATGATAAATTAACCTAACATGGTGAATGAATATGGGATATTGTCCTTCTTGTACTAAAGCTATTTTTCCATACGGGAGAAGTGCAGGCGCGGCGGAACGGAAAAATTATTGGGGGGGGGCTAATGTGTGGAGACTATGTAAGCGGAGCGCCACCATGGGTTGGCGCGGAGCGTACAAGAAAATTTTAGGTTTTTTTCAAACCCCCAGATGGCCGGAAACGGCACTTCCCGAGTGTTTTATGCTGCGAATACCTAGCCCTAAAATATGGGTCTCAAGCCAGGACAAACTAAAACAAATGACAGCGAATAGCCGAATGACAATAGACTTTGTAGAGGGTTAATTATCATTCGCGAATGACAGCGAATGACAACGAAGGACGGTGGTGAGTGGAGATAGAATGATTAAGGCAGTGAAGTAAATGCGGTTACTGGTTTTCTGCGCAAAAATGATTTGAGGAAAATCGCATGTTACGTGGTTGCAGGGTTTTGGTGTAATTTACGGATAGAAACCACAGAGAAAGATTTTTTTTTAAATTTTTAGCCGTTTCAAGAATATAGTATTGTTAGTTTCTAACAATTAATATCGGAAAATAACGTTAAATTTACTTTTTCAAGTCAGACTTACAATTTCGCTTACTATAAGGTGTGTTTGTATCTTGACCGTATTTTACTAGATCTGTAAGCCACGCATTTCGCGTCAACTCGGTTTGCGTGGTTTTAATATACCCACGAAGTCCGAACTGTGATATCCGGTTGAAGCAAATGTCTGTGCTGTCATTCACTGTCATTCGTTTTAGTCAACGTAACTGTTTAGTGTGTACAACATATTGTCATTCGTTATGTGTAACGCAATTGTCATTCGTTTTAGTAACACCCCTCAAGCCTGCAATTTCTCAGATTGCACGTAAAAGTCTGTAAAAACATTGTAATTTGTATATTCGATGGTGTTTTAAGTGAGTAGGTATTACTCGTAGTGTACTCGCAAAGACGTTTTTTGAGTGTAGTAAGGGGCAGTGGCGGAGCTAGGGGTATTGGTCAGGAGGGGGGGCAAGAATGGTCTGTAGGGGCGCTTTCGACACTATCTAAGCGGAGCGTACAGAAAAATTTTGAGGAAAGATACTCCCTAGATTGCAGGAAATGACCCTTTCCGGGCCTTGCTAATTTGCAGTTAACGGAGAATAAATAGGTGTCGTCACCATTTTGTCGGAAAATTACACCAACAGAACATGACAAATGTCAATAGGTATATGAGAGCGCAATAAAATAGTCAATAATCGCGAATAAGTAAAACGTAGTGAAAAGCTGAAAAGGGCGCCAGCAGTCCATTTGAGTCCGTCAGGGGGCGGGGGGGGCATCCGCCCCCCTGACTGTATATATGGATGCTCCGCCACTAAGTAAGGGGATGTTGGAGAACTGGCTGAAATGAGGCAAGTCATTGGCCTAAGACGAAGTTGTGTTACGCTTACCGGTACTCACACTCACTGCTTCCACTTTTCACGGGGCGTGAAGACGCGGTTGGGGTGACAATGTGGTCTATAGCCAGGGGACGGGCCGAGGGTCCCCCAGCAATTACTAAAATTATTACACCTATATAGTATACGTGTGCATCGGACAGATCGACAAGTATGCATTGAAAAATGGGCAGATGCACGTTTCGGAGCCTTGGTAAATATTGGGGGGGCTTATCATGCTTTTGCCCCCTCAACTTTATCATTGGGGGGGGCTGAGCCCCCCCAAGCCCCCCCGGTTCCGCCGCCACTGGAGAAGTGATGAAAGTATAAAAGTTGTCATCTCTGACTAGTTGTCTCTTTATAATTACCAAAATGTTGTTCCCTTAAAAATATTTACCTTGACAGACCAGAGGTTAATATTTCCTTTTACAATTGAACCTAACACTGATATCTTCACTCATAATACACTCTTACTTGAATTACTTGTAATCCTCACCAATACGAAATATTTATGCAAACACATTTCTTAAATTCGATTTCCGTAAGTATATCGTTACCAATACAGAGTTTGCTTTGGATGAACTCAAAGCAAAGCTCTGGCAAGCTTGCTGATTATAAAAAAATCTCAAAGTAGCAAAAACAAAACAGTTCCCTGCACTGGAAGACTAGTTCTCCTGTAGCCTAAAACCACACACATTCTAAGTCATGGTGTTTGTTCGCCTGATAAAGAGATTTTACTTCAACTTATACTGAGATTGAGGTTCTTCTCTCCTTCTTTTCTTTTTCTTAGTTCTTTTCTTAATTCTTTTTTGTAAGTTATTTGTGTACTCTGTGTACAGGGAGTGTATCACTATAGATAAGTCCACAAGGGTTTCTTGATGCACTTCCTTTTACATTCCATAACTCTCTGTATTCACTACTTTTGTGGTATATATGTTGTGAAAAAACAAGTAAATAAACGAAAATAAAAAAAAAGAGTTTGTATTGATATCATCGATTCTAAGGTAGTAAATTCTGCCCGTGAGTTGCTCCCACACACAGAGACACTTAGATTAAGATCTCCTATTGGAGGAGCTCTTGACCAGATCAATGAACACAATATGATTCGAGGGAAATGCATATGGTATGAAAGAACTTCTATGCAGTTGAAAATGCAGGGATGTACATGTATGATGTAAAAAGATTCCTACTAATTCTGCATGAATCTGCTTAAAAGAAAAAGAAAATACCTAAAGTACCTTTCCTTGATCAACAATATTACCAACGCATAAAATTAAACTTTAAAACAGCAATAGATGAAATTTAAGTTAAGAGATTCTGCTAGATTTCGCATCAAGTGAATGCTAATATGCGAGTAGTTAATGGTTGGTGATTCAATTCTGATACAGTTTGTCACTGATACACTTTTTATATCAGAATATAATCACATCCACCTTGTAAACTGTAAAACTTCAAATTATCACCTTCAACTTTCCTTACAAAAGTACACTAGTCACCTTTTTGAACTACAGTGGTTTGGAATTTAAGTATTGAATAGCGTCAAAATTTCTTACTGCAATCGGCTGAAGGCGCTGCTTTGTTATACAACAGTTTGAACTCCTCACTTTTATCAAGGCGTATCAGATTAGACTCCTCTCTATTTATTTATTCTCTGTTTCAACTGCTGCATGGTCCATCATGTTCTAAACGACTCGAACCTAAATCAGCAGTTTGTGTTTCAATGTTAGTGGTGTGCCACCTCCCATTAGTTTCATTCAAGGTCCAATCATCTCTACAGCAAGTATACCTTCTTGCCTAAGAAGACAAAAGGAATTGTGCCAAAACATTTGAGGGCATTGACAACTCGTGCCTTGTTACATAGGCTAGGTATAGGTACATCAGCTTTGGAGGTATTGCAGATCAATTCTATGTGTTTATGTTTGTTGTTGTTTGTTTACTGTTTGTTGTTGTTTGTTTACTGTTTGTTGTTGTTTGTTTACTGTCTGTTGTTTGTTTACTGTTTGTTGTTGTTTGTTTACTGTTTACTGTTTGTTGTTGTTTGTTTACTGTTTGTTGTTGTTTGTTTACTGTTTGTTGTTTCTTTACTGTTTGTTGTTTGCTTGATTTGTTGTTGTTTGTTTACTGTTTGTTGTTTGTTTACTGTTTGTTGTTGCTTGTTTACTGTTTGTTGTTGTTTGTTTACTGTTTGTTGTTTGTTTACTGTTTGTTGTTTGTTTACTGTTTGTCGTTTGTGTACTGTTTGTTGTTGTTTGTTTACTGTTTTTTATTGTTTTGTTGTTGTTTTTTACTGTTTGTTGTTGCTTGTTTACTATTTTTTGTTGTTTGTTTACTGTTTGTTGTTGTTTGTTCAGTGTTTTTTTTATTGTTTTGTTGTTTGTTTACTGTTGCTTGTTTACTATTTGTTGTTGTTTGTGTACTGTTTGTGCACTGTTTGTTTCTTGACTTATTTCATTGTTTGCACTGTAACATGCTTTCCTCAAGGTAGTAAAAATCTGTTCTGACTTTAATTCAGGACACCCAGAACAATTTTTATACTAAACGTGGAGTCTACTTATCTTTTGATAGACATTTGAGTGCATACTATTACTCACCAATGCATCCAGGAAGGAAACAAGATTCTGTCAAATATAAGAAAAGAAATCTAGAGTGAATATTGGAAATGTGCTTGGACTATTTCAGGGCTCAAAAGTGAAGCATGAAAATGGAACCACAAAGCTGCATCAAAAGAATATTTCATACTAGAGAAAAAACTATGGAAAAAAAAAACTCTCTAGCACTAGAAGGATATCGATGTATATTGTGAAGAAGACAGAGGATGTCTACACACATAACGAGCACATTATTTTAATTAGTAATCTCCAATAGACATAGGAAATACTGTCATCGCCTGAAAGATAGCTTACTTTGGTAATGTTCTCGATACTGTATTCTGATACTTCTGGTGGGCAACTGCTTTCTCCGTATCCTTTCATTTCCATGGCGATGACTCTGTATCCACTCATCACTAGGGCAGGAATCTTACATAAGATTCAAAGTAAAATAATAACTGTTAGCAAACTGCTTATCCACTAGAGAGCCTGTGTAAGAGAATGTGTAAAAGTAAGTTGGCCTGACGTTTCGATCCTAGCAGGATCTTCTTCAAAGGCTAAATGACAAGCAACAGTAACAGAAGGGACAAAAACACACACAGTGTGTCCCTTCTGTTACTGTTACTTGTTACTTACTTTTACACAAGATTCAAAGTAGCAGAAAAGATGAAAAGCCAAAGACAAAAGATGCCAAAAATAAGATATGTCACATGATCTATCACATGATCGGTAGAGAATATAAACATATGGCTCAATATCAGATGTACATTCAAATCATGTATAATGATGAATGTAACCAAACAGACAAATGAAATGATCATCTCAAATGGTCTTATTTACCTGTCGTCTCCAACTGTACCAACCCTCTGGGAATCCATGGAGGAGAACTATCGGTGGTCCCTGACCCATCTCAAAGAAGTGATGCTTAATACTGCTCTGTGGTTGAAGGAAACAAAACCTGAAGACAGTTAGACACTAAAATGATCTGAAAGTATACTAGTGTCCAGATGTGAAAGTGTACTAGTGTCCAGATGTGAAAGTGTATTAGTGTCCAGATGTGAAAGGGTGCTAGTGTCCAGATGTGAAACTGTACTAGTGTCCAGATGTGAAAGTGTACTAGTGTCCAGATGTGAAAGTGTATTAGTGTCCAGATGTGAAAGTGTACTACTGTCCAGATGTGAAAGTGTACTAGTGTCCAGATGTGAAAGTGTACTCCTGTTCAGATGTGAAAGTGTACTAGTGTCCGACTATTGGGACTTGAACAGTCCAGATTTCTCACATACTTTTACTACTGCGAACTATTTTGAAAAAAGTGTTATCAATAATGAAAGATAAAGAGAAGTGTAATTGTTAGAGCTAACCTGTCCATCTGAACGACACACATGCAACAAATACAAGAAAGTATGTCATGTTTGGAATGGGGGGGGCAGGGGGAGGGATGGTCATTGGCTACTTTTAGAAAGTAATACTTGGATGATTCATACCTTTGTTGTAATGCTACACTGTGACATCTTGGTAGGGTCTATACAAACTGGAATGGCTTTCTTTAGTACCTGAAAAAAATATAATGGAGAGGGTACGAAATGACTTTCTACAAAAACATAATATTAAGGTGTACGGTAAATAGCAATATCTTTCATAATAAGTATTATGTGTTGTCTTTTTGAACAAGAGAATGTTACATTAAAAAAGGTGAAAAAAATTATATGCAATGGAAAAAGAGCAAAGTAATTTATGGCTAGAATGAGATTTGAACCAGATGACCTCAGAATTACAAGCTCTACACTCTTCCAACTCAGCTATCCAGCCGTTAGTTGCTGGCGATCTGTTTGCCCTTTTATATTATTTTCCTTTTGAATCTTTTTGTCATTCTTTTTATTTTTATTTTTTATGTTTGTTTTGCTTGTTGTGTGTTGTTTAATTTTGACCACAAACAGACTAAAATATGGTTTTTGCTATGTGCTCAACAAAGGGGAATGTTTTGGCCCAAACCTGAACTCCTGATGCAAAGTGCATTTTGAGCAAATCATCTCCCTGAAAATAATAACCTGAAAGTTCCCTACAGACCCCCCTGTAAACCTCTCCCATTTAAGGTGGAAGATACTTTAAAGAATGTGTGGAAGTGACATCCCAAGCAGACAGTGAATCTAGCTAGACACAACGACTATGCAAGTTAACAGCATAAAGTAGGAGAAATTCATAGCTGGTTAAATAGACCGAATAATCTCGTCATGGAATATTTACATCGATGCCTGTCATTAGCTTCAGCTCTCTCAAAGCCTGGTTGGAACTTTTCACCAGAATGGTTTTCATTCCCAGCTTTCTCGCAGCTTTCACATTCTCTCTTAGATCATCTAGGAAAACGGTCTGCAATCGAAATTTAAAACAAATTAGTTACAGAAATACACACAAAATTGAGCTGATAAAATGTCAAACATGATTAAAATGGCATGAGTTACCAGGTAAACTGTTCAATCATTTAGTTCTAGAGATAATCAACTGGCAACAAGATTGGAATTTGACTTACAAATCAAACTGTCTTACCAACAAGCTGTATTATTTACTTGAGACCCCCTTAGTTCATTACCTCATTTGGTTTTGCTTGTAGTCTCCTGCAAGCTTCTAGAAATATCTCTGGGTTAGGTTTTCTGATTCCCATCCGACAAGACTCGATGATTTCATCAAAGATTAGCCGGAGAGGAAGGAATTTCTGGGCCGAGACTCCTCGATAGCTTGTGTCGTCTACGAAATTATTGGTCAAGAGACAGATTTTAATTCCTGAAATGAAGAAAAAAAATTATGTCAAAAGTTAAAAATATAGATGATGCTTCCTCGTAGAATTTTGTCCGAACCGTTGGGTGACATAAAAAAGTAATATATATTTCCATTTTGAAAAACTAATTTTACATCTGACACATTGTGGATAAAGCCATCACACTGATTTGTAACAAGTCTGCCATTTTAAGTTTTGATATTACACAATCAAAGTTACCGATCAAAGTTACCAATTATTCGGTACATTCGTCAGTTTCCATGTGAAATCAGGCAGATGAACTGCACTCAATAAAGTCAGCCACGTGATAGTCAGAAGTGATTTCTTATACCTACAGATTTGAACAATGAATCCCACCTAGCAAGATGTTGCTACATTTCAAACCTAACAATGAAGAAAGACAAACAAGAAATTCATATAAGTCACAAAAAAAGAAACACAAAACAAAGTTACAGCAGCCATCATGATCATACAATCACCCAGTATTTAGAATTCAATCTGCTCTGTGGATCTTACCACCCACAGCACCTGAATAAGTGAACCACACTCAGTTTAGCATAATTAAAGGAACTCCACTGACCTTTCTCCTTGAGTATGGCAACAGCATTTAGCATTTCTTCATCTGGAAAGGTATGGCTGAAGTTAAAGTAGAGTTTTTGAGCACTGAAGGAAGATGGTAACTTAAAGTCGACCTGTTTAGCGTACGTTTGGCAGCGTCTTTCAAACTGGTCACAGAACTGCGTCATGGAAGTAAAAAATCAAACATCAAACTATGAGGAAATAATCAAAACAAATTTGAGATGATTTAAGCAAAAATGATTTCATCTTTAGCAGTCATTTTGAATCTCTGTTTACATCTCCTAATCTATTTGTCCATAGCCCAGTTGACTAGTATGTCCACATGCACAGCAGTGGGGTGGGTTCAAATCCTAGTGCAGACTGTAAGATTTTCCGATGTTCCAAATATAAATAATATCATCTTATCCTAGGGTTTTGATTTTCCAAAAACCTGTGAGAATGAAAACACGACCATTGAAAGTTAATTAACCAATCAGATCGCAGAGTTCGACACGGCCACTTGGTGAAGATGATATCTTCCAAGCATTTGTTCAAGCAATTGGTATGTCATTTTTTGAGATTAGGAGGAATGATGGGGAAGTCTTTGAAGAACTTCCACAAAGTAACTTCTAACCAACACAACATATTGGCATATTGTGGGAGATTAAGATAATGAGAATTGGCTCTTACATGCTGTGGTTTTAGTCACATTTTTTATACCACCTCTCTCTAAACTATACCTGAATGTGCACATGGCAACAATTAAATCTTCAATCTGTAATATTTACATTACGAGTAAATTTATGCACATTCAACATGAAATTCCAATTTTTGTTCAGCTGCTCGGTGAGTAAGGGCAATTTTCAGGCTATTCTCCGGGAGTCCCGGCGAACAACGAGGGCAATTTACTCCTGTTATGTCTGGCTGCCAGTTTTAAAAAATATGATATATTTTTTATATTTATTCATCCTGCTGTTGGGGTACTATCATATTGCTTTTCATTATTTGCCCGGCCGCAGGATGAATACTGAGGGCAGTTCTCAATGAGCTACCGTGTTAATAACACGACGAGTAAAGTTTGTCTGATTCAGCCAGCTGCCAGGTTAATATTTGTGCCTTTTGTTATTTTAAAACATTGTTAAAATCATTGCTATGGACAATAGATCATGCCCAACGGAGTTTACCTGTGTTACCGAGAGTTCACCTCTCTCTAAGCGAAAAAATGAGTCTCCAGGCTTCTCTGCAGATGCGAATACATTTTCCAAGAAATATCTACGAGGAAGGATAAATTAAGAGTCAGGAACTATTCCAGCTATCAAAGTCATTTCTCTACTTTGTTCTACTAACAAAGTCTATACTTATCATCAATTTAAACTGTGAGCATGTGCGTACAGATGGATGGAGCAACCCAAATATAGAAAAGACCTGCATTAAAAATACAACCCAACGAATTAGGGCATTTCAGAGATGAAATGTTGGATAATCATTTGAAATTTGCAGAACATCCATTTGTTGGAGTTAATTCCAGTACTTAACATATACAGCTAATAGCTAGGGCAGGGGGGGGGGTAACCTTTTCTATCTAGGCTATGCATGCATGCCACATCAAATGCATTCTATGGGGTGGTTCTTGAAAATAAGAGATTTCTGGGTAAAATTCATTGATGATATTGAAGACTTACTGAGGCAAACCTAATTCTTTGACATAATTTGAGATGCCACCCGCAGGTCTCTTGAATATGACCCCGTAGAGGTCAAATATTACAGCACCTTTCCACGACATTGTCACATCGGTTGAAGAGAGGTTATCTCAGGTCTAAGATGAGAGAAGAAATAGAAGAGACACTTTATTCTTTCGTACTACTGATGGTCATCAAATTTAAAGATGCTTAAGCTTAGATAAACATAGACCTGCAAGTTTTGGCCTTTCATACTATTCTTAGACTTAATCGAGAGAAGTGAGAGAGTGATTAGGACAATGTTGTTCCTAGATGTCCGTAGAGCTTTAACGACTTGATTTGTAGCAACAGCATGAACATAATCAGTGTGCGCTAACAGTTTCTTTTGGCCTCCTTCGAAAGCTTTTTTTGTAAATTTCTATTAGCAGCAAATTTTGCTTTATGTTCATTACTAAATATGGATGCAGTTATAAAGTGTTTTGCACTGACTTTTGGTATGATTGAAGCTGATAATTTAGCACAGTACCCTGACAAATATGACGTCAGATCGAGAGGACTTGAAATCACTAATAGACAATGGATTGACTAAATATGCTATGGCAGGGGGTGATGGGCATCTCGGAAAGAAGGCTAAAACTTTCCTGAACTTTCGCTTATTAGAATTCCAACTATGTTGCTAAACTATAGCAGTTACTTCCACCATTCACAGGTGGTTTAAACCAAGCACCAACATTTTCTTTTTGAACATATGTAGATCATAACCATTGTAGGCCATTTCCTCCAGAAACTTTTCTGAAGGGTGCCTTTGCTAGGAATTAGGTAGTTAAAAATTTTTACGTCCCTGTTGCTACAAATCAGGATATTGTTGACGATATTTACATGGTTGTTGCTACATATCAGTGCATTGATGAAAACTTTTACATGGTTGTTTCACTACAAATCAGGACTTTGTTGACGATTCTTACATGGTCGCTGCTACAGATCACAACATTTATAACAAATTTTACATGGTCGTTGCTGTAACATAATCATACTCGTAAGAAACTCTTTAGTACTTTCTCTGTGGTTCTACACAGACTCTGTAAAACCTGATTGTCAATATACACGATTCAGACACACATCGATCCTCTCTGAGTCTCTCTTCCATCATATTTATATAGTCTTACCAGACATCCAACTTTTACAGTGGCTACAAATTAGGATATTAACAAATCCTACATGTTTTTTGCTACGTATCAGGACGTCGTTGAAGATTCTTACATGGTCGTTGCTACAAATCACAACATTTTAGAGTAACTAATGTTACATGGTTGTTGCTATAAGTTAAGATGTTGTTAACAAATTATACATGTTTGTCGCTACAAGACAGGGCAGGGCGTTGTTATAAATATATTTTGCCCTTTCATGTTCCATACTGAAGAAGATCCTGCTAGGATTGCAACATCAGGCCCTCTAACTTACAAGTTACATATAAGATGGTTTATTTGGCAAATGGTACTCCAAAAGAGAAGAATATACTAAGAAGTTTTCATTCCTGTTTTGTTATGCTTTCATCATGACAGGATATTTTTTTCTCATCTTTCATTGGAAGTTAAATGAAATTGCATAAAATGGTACATACTAACCTTGGTGGTATTAACTATAAAACTATTCACAAAACATAAGAACTATTCCAACAAAAACTTATTTACTGAGTCCTGCAAGAGATGTTACACATAGGATACCTTTACCCAATCAGATTATACATGTAAATTCCCTATATGATCATACACACAGGCTATGATACACTTACAGTGTTGATTAACAAATTGTTACTACTAACTACTGTAGCCTATAGGCTATAGGCCTATTACTCATAGCCTGCAGTGTTAGTGTATTATAAAGTTGTAAAGCTGTGGGAAATATAATGTTATGAAATATGACCTATATAGAGCCAGGTGTAATATTTGGAGATTCAAATGTACCTTAACACCAGTAGAATAATTGTAGAATACCCCACAACTTTGAAGCAACACCCTTTAAAGAGGTTGGCTACGGCGACGGTATAGCCTACTGTAGGCTGTGGTTGGCAACCTTCGGCCCGGGGGCCAGATGCTGCCCGTCAGTGATTTTTTTTGCGGCCCATTGATTTTTTTGCGGCCGTGAGATGTCTCAAGAAAATGAAAAAAAACCCAATCTATTTAACATCATCACAAAAGACGAGCTAGCTACTTCAAATTTTATCGGCACTAATGATGCTGTCAGGTAGGCCTGTTATCCACATTAATATCAACTGTACTGTATTGACATTATGTTTTGGGAATATTACACACCTATTGCTTGAAAGTCCTCGGAATCAAAGGTTTGAAATCAACAGCAGCTCATTGGTTAGGTGCTGCCCAGTAAATTTTTCACTCCTCATATCTGGCCCATACTGTAATATTGTGACGAGCCCGGCTCCTCCGATGGTAATTACTACATCGGGACTCGCGATAGAAAGGTACTGGGATATCTTGATGCCGTATTTATGCTTCTTCAGGAGATGTCTCGAACGGAAGAAAACAATGACTTCACACAAAAAACAATTTGACGAGATAGGATTTGATTAATGATTCGGTATAATTTCTTCTCTGTCGATTCTCTTTACAAATAAAACTCAATTACAATGATTTGACTTGACTTGACTCCGTCAATTAAACAATTAGGAGTGATGAACTTTCGGCGGAGTGATAAATTTGCTGACCAAGTGATAAATTTGCTGACAGAGTGATAAACTTTGCTGACGGAGTGCCAAAACTTTCGGCCTCCTTTTACTTTTAAACCCTTACTTCTACAAAATCCCTCTGCGCATAATCAGTAGGCAGCCAATAACCTGACCATCCTGTATTAGCTTAATGATATAAAAATAAGTGCGCTGGCACTGATCTGCCCTGATTGGTTGGGAGTTTGGAAGTCCATCCCCTTTCTATGGAAACTTCCATACCACGTGAGAGAACCTTCTTGAATGTTCCACAGACATAATGGAATCTATTTTGGGAAAAGGCCCTGTACCAAGATTCAATAAGATAGTTAAAAACTTCTCGTGGGAAAACTGAATCCATGACCTAGATAAATACATAAGAGGCCTGTAAGGTGTCTCGATGGAGTTTCTCGGTAACATCAAAGAGATGGTATCACTATTTCATAACATCCCCCTCAATCTTTTAAAATTTTTGGATACTCCAAAATTTTAACATCATACTGCTTTAACTTATCATTATCTCAAGAAGGTAGAGTACTGTAAGCACATTCACTAATATTCATTGACTTCAATAAATGGTCTTCATGTATCTCAAAGGTTAACATCTTGGTTACGAATATTAAAATGATCATATGGTATATACATTGACACTATCTCCATGAATTTTTGTGTACCTCTTCAATATTGATGACATCATATGATGTAATCTAAAAAAAAAAATATCATTAAGATATCTTAAAGTTACATGACACAGCAAAATATGCAGTATCTCTTACAAAATACATTTATGCATTTCATACATCAATAATACATTTATATCAAAAGTGAAATCATGCCGTGATTGGGGAGAGATCAGAGAAAACTTGACTTAGTTATCTTTTAACTGAACAGAACACCTTAGCGTTCCATAAAAAAAATTTCGTATATTAAAAACGAACCTTAAAAATATTACAAATTCATTTACAAAACCTCCTCTTTAAATGAAGTCATAGTTTCAAAACTGCTTTGAAACCGTGTGAATCATATACATTCACCTCAAGAAAATCAAGAAAATGTGACTCGATAGCATGGTGACCCTAGGTATGCACTCCGAATGATCTAGTAAAGTACCAAAGTACTAGATATTCGATACCATAAAAGAGACCCCATAGACTATGACATCAACAAATCTTTCTTCAAATTTACTTAATACTTAACATCTTGTCTTTTCAACTTCATGATGAAATTTACTTTTGCATGAATAATTGAGGAAAAGAAAATATATACATAATTTCCTCAAAAGATCTATACTCTCATTTGCTTCGATAACTGTTGCTGTAAGCAAAAGTTGCACATCTTCAATGCTGTCTCTAAATAGCCTTCAATATATAACATAAATGATGCAATGTAAATATCCTTAAAATATTTCTCAATATATGAAAACCCATGTTGCTAATATTCCGGATATGTTCTAATTGCCGGGTAAACGTTTGAACGAATTCATAAGGAGAAAATAAGGTATACTCACTACACATTTGTCATAAAAGATGAAACTAGGTCACTTGGTGGCGTTTTTAACAATAAAGCTTATATTGTTACACCATATAGTACAATGACTTCCACTTAATAGGTAAGCAGGTAAATGCCATGACGCATTCCATTCATACAATTGTGGATAAAACACCTGTTCATCTGAACTTAAAGCAATATGCAGTTATACATACTAACCATATAATGTTTGCAACATCCTGCCTGGATTGCCTGTAATGTTCAATCCCTTTTCATGGAGAAAATTCATAATTTCCTCTGTGTTGGAATATTTTCCTACATTCCACCAAAAATCATGACTCTTAAAGCCTGTTGGAAAACATGGTGTCTGATAGGTGACCAGAACCTGTAATTCACCCAATTTGTATCGAGCACGTTGGACTTTCATGTCTCCTTGTGGAGCATTTGCAAAAACTTTCTTTTGCCTTAATATGCTATCTTTCATGGAAGGATATGGAATTGCTAATCCTTCATTATGTGCTCTATTCTCTAAAAATGATGCAACATTCATTGGCTTAGTAGTCACAAGACACATGATGTGATCTGAAGTTACCCCTGGCAAAATGTTACCAAACTCATCATGAAACTCAATATGTGCATCTTGCATGACATTAACATTTTCTGCATTAGAAGTGTTACTACTCAAAACATTTCTCATTCGTGCAACCTTTTCACTTGATGAACCCTTTGTTTTCAAGACATTTCGCAATTTCTGAATGTTGGTGATATTCTTAGTTTCAGAAGATGCTCTTACAAAACATGGTTTAAGCCTGTTATAATTGAATACATCACTAAGAATTTCTCCTTTGAGAGTGGCCAACAAATAATGAGTCCTATCTAAAACTTGATGGATCACTAGTGGTCCACACCATTCTGCAGCAATTTTGCGAGAGTTCGCAGTCAAGGAGGAAGACGTTGGCTTATACAGATACACTAATTGACCCGTTGAATAAACTGCACCTTTGTCCAGTTTTGCACTTATCTTAACATTCTGAGCATCTTGTTGCTTCTTTTGTAAGACCAACATTACCCTTGACAAATGATCAAATCGTTTCTTTAACAATGCAGCATATTCTCCATGAGATTGTGATAATCCTGCCATTGGATTGAACGATAAATTTGTAAGATTTGGCGGCTTACGTCCAAATGCAAGTTCAAATGGGCTATAGCTACCCAACTGAGGAGAGGAAAATGTGTTATATGCATAGGCTGATGTTGGGACAAATCGTACCCAATCCGTACCAAACTGATTTAAGTTCACTTTGAGGAAATCTGAAAGCGTCTGAATGTGTCTTTCAACCTGTAAGCTTCCATGATTGCTTACACTGATGAACTTTTGTTCAATGCCTAAAGCTTTACTTAAGAGCTCCACTAATTTTCCTGTAAGAGAAGATGCCGCATCACTTATAATACAAGACGGTGGACCAAAGGTTGTAACTACCCTCTGCAATAATGCTTCACATATCGTTTCAGCATCAAGAGTCTTAAGAGAAACACATACAACAAATCTAGTGATCTCATCACAAACAACCATCAAATGTTTAAATCCTGTAGCCGTTGTGGGCATAGTCTTGAAATCCAGACTAAGTCTGTCAAAAGGACGATAAGAATCAGGAATGCGAGCATGATATTGTCTCAATTTGTCCGGTTTCTTACGGAATTCTTGACAACGGAGACATGCCTGAATATAATTACTGATGCGTTGAAACATATTGCGCAGATAGAAATGCTGTCTAATGGTCAAATATGTACGCATTACACCCTGATGATTACTTAACAAGTCATCATGATATCGAGATATTATTTGTTCCACCATAGTCTCAGGTACGACTAACTGAAGAGTCATCTTAGCATCATTAGTCTCATGCAAAAATATCCTGAATAACAAACTATTACATAACAAATAATCCTCTGCTTGAGAACGAACAGTTCTAGCATGCTTAGCATTACTTGGAATAATGTCGTGTGCAAGAAAATCATAAATTGGTTTGTAGAAAGGACAAGTTTGTTGTTGAATTTGCAACTCTTTTACATCAAATGGCAGATCATAGTTTTTGATCAGCTTTCCTTGAATTGCCTTCATGACTTTATTCAATTCCTTTTGTTTTGGAATGTGCCCTGTAACCAAATGATCAATGTTTGTTATGACTGGCTTCGGCTGAACAAATAATTCTGGTGGTGGTTCTCTGACTACCTCTGGCACTCTATGTCTACTCTGATCCACTAATCTTGGCTCTGAAGGTTGAGAAACACTTGTAAAATTTGGCACAACTAACACATCAGGACTAAATGTATGTCTATTTTCACTCGGCATAGAAATAGTAGGCCTTTGAATATATGTTTCTCTCTTATCAGTAGAAATTACTGGTGTAGTCGTCTTTTGTGACTCAGGTTGTGGTCTCTGTGTAACATGATCACTAGAATGTGTTGCCTTAGGAACGGATGTCCTATTAACTCTATTTGTCAATTCTTTGGCTGGGGAATCCTGCATAGACTCCTTTATGACTTTATTCGGAAATAAATCTGGAACTTTGACTCCCATTGACCTTGCCATTGACCTTGTCATGATTGGATTAAATGTCTCCTTAGGTGGAGTTGAAAAATCCTCATAAGAACTGACCTCTTGAGCAACCTGATCTATTTCAGAGTGGAATTCCTGTGGTGCTCTAGACAAATAATCTGCCAAAACCAATTCTGAACCCTTTTTGTAACCAACCTGAAATGTATATTCTGACAATTTGAACAGAAGCTTGCGTAAGCGTGAAGTTGCTGGTTCTTGTTTTGACTTAAACAATTCAACAATGGCTGAGTGATCAACATATGCCTCAAATTCTACATTTTGCAATAAATGTTTGAATGCTGTCACATTAATAAATAGACCCATCATTTCTAATTCAGTTACACTATACCTCTGACATGCTGGTGGTAATATCTTAGAGTAATATGCAATAATATTCTCTTTGCCATTAACTCTTTGTGTCAGGTACGATCCTGTTGCTACTCGTGATGTGTCGCTATATAATACAAAACGACCATATTTCTGTGGCATATGCAATATAGGTGGATTACACAACAACTCTTTAATACTTTGAAATGCACACTGATGTTCCTCTGTCCATTTAAATACCTTTCTCTTACGACTCAAATGATGTAATGGTCTCAATAGTGCTTGAATATTTGGGAAAAATGAAGCCACATAATTAACCGCACCTACAAATCTTCTTAATGACTTAACATTGTGTGGTTTCGGTGTGTTCCTGATCGCTGCACATCTGTCATGCAAAGGTTGGATACAAGCCTCACCCTCTGTGGTTATTGAGAGCAAATGTCCCATATATCGGACTGAATTTTGAAAAATGCTACACTTTTTCGGAGAGATTTTCAATCCGTTGTCCATTAAAACCTTAAAAATTGCCTGTAGGTGTTGTTTGTGGGATCGTTTGTCTGCACTGTACACAATAATATCGTCATGATGAGCAATACAGAACTTATTTGAATTTGGGATCGTTGCCAAAATATCATTAATTTTCGACTGAAAGATCGCTGGAGATAAATTCAATCCCTGTGGTAAGCGTTTATAATAATAATGCTTTCCTCCATGAAATGATGCAATACCTGTATATTGTTGTGCATGAACACTGAGTGGCAGACAGAAGAATGCAGACTTTAAGTCAAGAACACCCAAAATTTTGGCTCCAGAGTACCCTATGGTACGGATAGTCTCATTCAGTAATGGAAATGGGTGATTGAGACGTTTTATTCCACTGTTCAAGTAGCGAAAATCTGTGACAACCCTTTTGTCTTTTGTTCCCTTCTTTGGAATGAGGAAAACCGGTGAGGTATAAGACTGATGTCCTACCGCTAAGATTCCTAATCGCACTAATTTGTCAAGCTCACTGGCGACAATGACTTTGTCCTCATCTGAAAGTCTATAGGGACGTATGTAAAATGGCTCATCATTAGTAAGAGTAATATCAGCCTCATAATTTGGACAGTGAGACAATTCACCATAAAGAGAAAATGCATCTCTATGTGAGTCTAGAAATTCATAAATGCTTTCTGTTTCTGAAGCATTCAGAATACTTTGTTCCAAATTAATGTTATCTCTCATGATTTCCTGTTCAGATTTGGAAACCAGGGGATCATCGGCTGTCAAATGTGGATATCGATGTAAATTATATCGTGTAATTTCATCACGATTCTCTTTAGAGTTAGAATTGGTTTGAAAAAGAGACGGTTTTTCGATGTCTCTCATGACATTGAGAAAATCTAGAGATTCAGTAGGTATGTCTTCTGTGACCGTAATGATATCTGCTAAATCTAAATGAGCCACTGTGCGAGAAGGATTCAGAAAAAATTTCCGATTACCCATGTTCCTTAGTAGAATCTTTGTTCTACCTTTATGCATTTTCACTAACATTCGTGAAGGACACATACGAGATATTAGAGGAAACGGTTTAATAACCACATCTGCATTTCGTGCATATAGTGGAAGACGTCCCTGTACAGTAATGTATCTTTGCTGACCTGGGTAAATAACAAATCTCTGCACTGGCCTAAGGAAAACTTTGGCTTGTTTAATTCTAAAACAATTTGTGGTAAAGTCCAAAGATCCATTCAATTCCTTCAGAGTCTGACTACCTAATATTAAGTCAATACCTGTCAGGTTTGCAGCAATTAAAGCAGAAAGCTGAAATTCATGACCTTGAATTTTGACCTGAAATGTTATCGTGCTATACGCATGAATAAACTGACCATTACCCAACTTTAGGTTTACTACATCAACTGAGACTGGTTGTATAGAGGATAAATACTTTGAATTTTGCACTGTAGAAGAAGAAATGATAGAGCGTGTCGCTCCACTATCAAACAACAATGAAATTCCTTTACCATCATGTAAAGTACCTCTTACAAAATTACGTGTGTCCAGTTGAATATCCACATTACGGTCGTTCCCTGTATATCTAGAACTAGGAATATTACTATTCTTCCAAATATTATTTGCTTTACGTTTCGATCTTCCCTTACTTGGTACTTTGTCTGGAGTCACTGTATGATGAGTGCAATCATAAGTGCTCCCTACTGAAAATTCTGTGTTGGTACTCTCTTTACATTAGCCTCCATTTCATGGCTTAGGCGAATTTGACAATATTGTGCAAAATGACCTCGATTTTGGCAGTAGTAACATGTAATTGAAGGATTAAAATATGGTAACCTTCGCCTGTTATTATTCTGACCTTTCCTAGGACCACGAGAATCACGAGAACTATATCTTTGCCTCATATCTTTTGGATTGTCTTGCGATTCTGACCTACGTGACTGATCAAACTTGGTCTCTAATTCCTGAATTTTATTACACAACTCGTGTATCTCAGAAGATGCAGAAATAGTAGGAGTCTGAACAGAAGATGCTTTGTCGTGCATTGCCATAAATAGTTCGGAAGAAGCTGTGGGTTGACTTTGGATTTGTAAGTCAAAATAACATTGCACTTTCATGACCAAATCTGCAATTGTTGCTTTTGGTGATGCAGACATCAACACTGCTGAGCGGCATTGCAAAGGCAGGGTCGAGATCAATTTATCTCTAATTTGGTCCTCGCCATAACTTAATTGTGCTGCAGCTTTTGAAATTTTGGCCAAATGAGCTTGAGCTGTATCACCTGGCGTATAGCTCAATGCGTGAAATGCCTGTGATTTAGCGTAGGAAGAAGTGCCTGGACTGAAACGAGCAAGGAATTGCTTTTGAAGATCAGCAACAGTTGAAAAATTTTTGTTTTCAATCCAGAGTCTGGCTTGGCCTTTAAGTGTTCGCTTAAATATGCGACATATTTCATTAAATTCTTCCGCTACAGCCTCAGGGGTGGTTTGGGACGGCAATTTATGCACCTCTAAATAATCTTCAAATCCCAAATAATGAGCTTCGGCTAAATCTGCATCAATTACATCGCCCTGAAATCGTGATGGCAAAAAATCAGTGGGCCTATGTTTCTGCATAACATTAACTGAGGTCGAAGTTTCCTGTTCACTGACGGACATTATGCTGAATATAACTTACAAGTAGGCTAGTTATGATACAACATGAGCCTATACTAAATTGAACACACTATCGACCGTAATACAAATACAAATAACAAATATGCAATACATGGACACGAATAAAATAACTTATCGTTACACTCTGATCTCAAATAGGGGTTGGGATACAAATTGGCATGATTTCACTCACCCTTAAGTTTTAACGAAGAACTGGTAGTGGAACTGCAAACGATGATTGAAGTCCCTCGGCTAGTAGTAGTATAGTAGTAGTAGCGGCAGGTAGTAGCAGTAGCAGGTGGGCCTACATCTCGTATACTGCAGATTCGTTCGCCGTTAACATCGGGTAGAGTCTAGGCTTAGATCGCGAAAATGTTCAGTTCTGATAATTTGGGCTGTAGTATGACTAACTACTAGTTGCGCGAATGTTCAAACGCGAACTGCATGCTGGGTTGATTAACGTTATAGTGTACAGATCAGTGGTTCCGGTGTACAGGCTTAGGCTAGTAAAGGCTGACTTCCCTCGTAGAGTGTGTATGTTAGGCTAGGTCGTGAACATACGTTGTGTTCCTCGTAAGGTCTTCGGGCCAAAAAAATCCTTCTGTTCGTTATTGATCGTAACGAACGAAGTTGTGAAAAGTTCCGTTTCCGTTGTGTTCCTGAAGAAAGCAACCGATCTCCACCATGTAATATTGTGACGAGCCCGGCTCCTCCGATGGTAATTACTACATCGGGACTCGCGATAGAAAGGTACTGGGATATCTTGATGCCGTATTTATGCTTCTTCAGGAGATGTCTCGAACGGAAGAAAACAATGACTTCACACAAAAAACAATTTGACGAGATAGGATTTGATTAATGATTCGGTATAATTTCTTCTCTGTCGATTCTCTTTACAAATAAAACTCAATTACAATGATTTGACTTGACTTGACTCCGTCAATTAAACAATTAGGAGTGATGAACTTTCGGCGGAGTGATAAATTTGCTGACCAAGTGATAAATTTGCTGACAGAGTGATAAACTTTGCTGACGGAGTGCCAAAACTTTCGGCCTCCTTTTACTTTTAAACCCTTACTTCTACAAAATCCCTCTGCGCATAATCAGTAGGCAGCCAATAACCTGACCATCCTGTATTAGCTTAATGATATAAAAATAAGTGCGCTGGCACTGATCTGCCCTGATTGGTTGGGAGTTTGGAAGTCCATCCCCTTTCTATGGAAACTTCCATACCACGTGAGAGAACCTTCTTGAATGTTCCACAGACATAATGGAATCTATTTTGGGAAAAGGCCCTGTACCAAGATTCAATAAGATAGTTAAAAACTTCTCGTGGGAAAACTGAATCCATGACCTAGATAAATACATAAGAGGCCTGTAAGGTGTCTCGATGGAGTTTCTCGGTAACATCAAAGAGATGGTATCACTATTTCATAACAATACATTCAAAAAGGGACAAACTAAAACGAATTACAGCGAATGGCCGAATGACAATTGACTTTGTACAGGGTTAATTATCATTTGCGAATGACAGCGAATGAAGGCGAATGACAACGAATGACACCGAAGGACAGTATTGAGAAGAGATAGAATGATTAACGGAGTGGAGTAAATGCGGTTATTGGTTTTCTGCGCAAAAATGATTTGAGGAAAATCGCATGTTACGTGGTTGCAGGGTTTTGGTGTAATTTACGGATAGAAACCACAGGGAAAGTTTGTGTGTGAGAATGCGCTTGAGTGCTGTGCTTTTTACCTCTGTAGATTTATATAGAAATATATCTGAAGCCGTTTCAAGATTATAGTATTGTTAGTTTCTAACAATTAATATCGGAAAAATGACGTTAAATTTTTTTTTTTAAATCAGACTTACAATTTCGCTTACTATAAGGTGCGTTTTTATCTTGTCCGTACTTTACTAGATCTAGATGCCCACGAAGTCTGAACTGTGATATCCGGTTGAAGCAAATGTCTGTTCTGTCATTACTGTCATTCGTTTTAGTCAACGCAATTTTTTAGTGTGTACAACATATTGTCATTCGTTATGTGTAACGCAATTGTCATTCGTTTTAGTAACACCCTTCAAAAAGGTTGCCCACCCCTTTGCCTAGTGAGTCATAGTAATTGTAGTAATATACAGAGAAAAGCTTAAAGTAAAATAAGTCCAATGTATCATGCTGTTGTGACTACACTGATTACACCATCAGTTCATTTATGCATAGGGAAGTTAGATACAAGGACAAACGCCAAAAATAAAGAAGTTTGATCTGTATCATATGCTGTTGTGCATGGCTTCACTGTCAGGATGGTTCATTTTTTTGGCCTTCCTTGAACTATCATTACATTGTTATAATTATAAGGCCTGCTATGGGACCTTAGATGAAACTAAAATATGCATGGGAAAGTTCAATGCGAGAAATGCCAAGTTCAATGTATTCAAACTATTATTATGCTGTTGTGGCTACACCGCCATGAGTGGGACAGTGAAGCCAGCTACAGCGTTGAGCTTTGTGTTGTGGAGTATTCTGCAATTAAGCCAACCAACTTTATTATAATTAAGAGAAGTGTTAGTTTAGGTCCAGGGCTTCAGGCTAGGACCAGTAGTAAACAGATTTCTGCCCAAAACTTTAGCCTTAACCTAGACTAGGCATGTAGCCTTTAGGGGCATAGGCCTAGCTATATGGCTAGTATTATTACAAACTTAGTATTACCAGGGAGCTGCTACTCTAGCAGCTCCCTGGTATTACTTCGGCCTACTGAGTATTTGTTTCATACACTGGGACGCATGGTAAGCGTTAAAAGTATAGTAAGTACCAAAAATCTACTTAAAAAATAATAGCTTATACCCAAACGTTGTAGCTTTAAAACGGGCAATTTTCACCATTCATATGCCGTTCCGATTTCGTTCTACTGTCTGGAAAATGGTAACTTAGTCACCGCAATGTGTTTGTGAGACATTCGCGGATCTGGTAAGACACTTCAGCTGTTTGTCATTTGACAAACTTTGTGACGGGTGTACACACAAAAAGCAATAGATCGCCAATGACAGAAAGCCTATTCGAAACTAGAACTTCGTGTACTAGGTTTCAAAACTTTGACATTTTTTTCAACAGCTCATTTTGAACGCTTTCCCGAACAGGATTGTGATCTATATAGCTAATTGATTACAGGGAATATTACTGTGAAGGCCTAGATCTATATGGAAAAATTGGCGCATTTGCTTTTCCCTACTTTCCGATGGTGTTCAATGTGAGATACTTGTGGAATTGACTCTCTCCTACAAATGATTGATTGATTTGATTTATTTGATTTTTACAGATAATAAATATATACATGTGGAGGGAAGTCCTCTAAGAAGCCAATTCAGGCTTAACAAGGTAAAGGACTCCCAAGAAAGAAAGAAAAAAAATACATTATATACATAAATGAAAATATATTTACTGCAAGGAATACTTAATAACACTCGATATAAACGATGTATCAATACTGAGAAATTACTTCTTTTTTAACGTTTTCTAAATGTTACTTTAGATGGTTTAGATTTTATAGTAGCAGTAATTCCATGTCCTCATAGCACGATTCTTTAAACTTAACGTACCGAATGTTGTATTACATAAGTTGTGGTGTGCTTGGCCGGCACTTCTAGTGCGGTGACTATGTATGGCGCTGTTAATAGTAAAGAAGTCATGAAAGACTGCAGGAAGTAAGCCATTCCAAGCCTTATAAAAGAATGTGGCTACATTCAGCCTAACAATATCGCTAAATTTTAATAAGTTGAGCAATTTGAAAAGTGAACTGGTGTGTGTCCACGATATTCAGAATGAGTTATATGACGAATGACTTTCTTTTGTATGATTTCAAGACGTTGAAGATAAACATTATGGGTGCCAGACCAGATTATAGAGCAATATGAAAAATGGGGAAACTAATGTTTGGTAAAGCATTCTAAGAATATTCTGAGGAAAGTATAGTGTTTCAACTTAGAAATGATACCAACATTTTTCGTCACAGTGTTTGCAATATTTGATATGTATGCAATATGTTAATCAGAGATATGAGTTTACTTTGGGCGCCCAGTTGTAAGATTAAACAACTAAACTGCAACCCAACAATGCTAAATATGGAAACTTTTATTGTAGTACTAAGGTTTGAAAATAATATTGTCTGTCAATCGGAGAATATCATGACTCAAACCCACGAAATTTGTATGATGTTCTCGTATTTGCAACATTCTTAATTGGTCAGAAAGAGTGAGATTGCTTTGGGGAACAGTGTTAGATTAGATATATATATATACTGTAACCTCTACAGCCAAGCAAAAGGTCTTTCTAATTAGGTACTTTTATCGGCCCGTCAACGAATAGCGTATTGATAAGCAACAATTGTCAACAAATATCACGTGAACAAGTTCTTAATATTTCGTTTGGTGTTTGTTTAGTTACATAAGTATTAAATATTGTTGCACTACGTATACAGGAGACACATTGTGCAAAAAATAAATATATACAGTACGTGCAAAAAAAAAGTATAAAGGGGTCTAGATATAGTGTACACTTATCGCACATCAGTCTAACAACGACCGTACGGCGAGTTTGCGGTTGCTATGGGATTAAACAATAGTAACAGATGTAGCTATAGATCTAACCTTAGGCCTAGAAGTGTATAGCACTCGGATATAGTGGTCAACATATTCGTGCTACGAGACCTCCTTTTAATGAGTAGCTTGTTGTAAACTTGTGCTTGCTCGTTCTGTATGAGCCATTTTTATGTGGCTTTATAAAATGAGACTAACAGCCCTTTACACGTCACCATATGAACGGCACCATAATTGAATGCGCTTGTATGTTGTGAATTATCATATATAGTATCGCAGAATCGGTGATATATGTATACCAATATTGAATGGAACAAACGACCCCAGGGGCGTATCCAGGATTTTCCAATAGGGGGGGCGCCAGGCATGAATGATCACCGTCCTGGGGGATGGGTCTAAGGGGAGGGGTGTACAATTTTTGCTTTCGAAGAAGGGCTGAAATGCAAAATGGTGTCATATGCATGGGCGGCGATCAGTACTTCCGAGTGGGGGGGGGGGGGGGATATGACCTTGTTGACTATCTAAGCGTAGAGCCACCATGAGTTGGCGCGAAGCGTACAAGAAAATTTTGGGATTAACAAACCCTCTAGATGGCCGGAAACGGCACTTCCCGAGGTTTCCAAGCGGCATATACCCAACTTTAAATTAGGGATGTCATGTCCGAAATATCTCATATTCAGGATCCAAAATACTTTTTTTTTAATTTCGGGTGTTATTTTGGGAAAATTGCCCCTGTCAATCTTGTTTCAGGCGCAACGTTAAAATGTTCGAGAGCTCTTTTATATTATTCGATGAAGAAAATGGCCTCATGCAGGCTATTATAGGCCTATACACATGCAATACACAATTACACATAGTGACATTCCTAGGTACCGATTGCTAGGGCATCCAGGTGAAACGTGTATTAAGCATTACCCTGGTTACATGAGATTCTCAGCTGTTCGAGGGAACATGTACGTGTGTAGGCCTACTATAGGGCCTATATGAATACTATGAGGGTGCATATATGTACTATATCAATACCGTGGGCGCAATAATACATTTTGTTGTTATAGGGCCAATGAAGCCTACAGTCAACTATTTTTGCTTTATAAAGACGCTTTATTTGAAAAGATCACACTGCGTTTATGGTAGGCGAGAAATGAAGCTAAAAAAGAGCCGTACATTAACGAAGATGCATAAATGTAGGCATGAAAATATTCTTATCCCTGGCATTTGGTGGGGGGGGGATATGGTGCATTACATCCCCTCCACCCATTTTCATGGGGGATATATCCCCCCTCCACCCAGGATCGCCGCCCATGGCCATATGTGATCCATTTTTCGACCTTAATAATAAGCAACATTTCCAGTAAATATGGACACAAAATGCACAATTTAGTATGGCTGGCATGTCACTTAGTGTTTATAGTGATAATACAAACACAATTACCATCTATGTTTCTAAAACTATTATGCCGCCGAACTTCGCCAGAACCTTTTCTTGGCAAACAAAAAATAAAGCATACGGGAGCGGGGGGGGGGGGGGTTGAGCGATCACCGACATCTCACATAAAGGTCGTCATCAATTTTTTTTTTTTTTTTTTTTGCTAAACTTTTTTTTTCCAATAGGGGGGGCGCGCGCCGGTTGCGCCCCCCCCCTGGATACGCCCCTGCGACCCAAAACGTTCCCATATCGGCTGAGTAGTGAGTTCTAGTGTACTCAGTTAATATGCATTCGTTTAGCAAGAACCACTTTTATTGTTCGGTTGCCTCCCCTTCCCTACCACTCTGCTGATCTCAATATAGTGTCCTTATGGTTGATTGAATATAATCTTCTTTTAATTTCTAAATTCTCCTTTACACGAGGGAAGTGGAAGTGAGTATGGTCAGTGTGAAATAATCATGCAATATAGTCAGATGATTTTCGAAAGTTTTAAGTTTCTAGTGCAATTTTCATGTTGATTTATACTTAACTGTTATTAATTTTGAACGTTTCCTAAGTTATTAGGCCTAATGTGTTCTGTGTTTAGAATTTTATCAAAATGCAAAAATTTGCAAATAAAAAATGGTGTGTATAAGCCGGGGAAATGTCTTTAAAGAAAACAAAACACTTTCGGCTTCTCTGCCACGATGACATTCTTTATTAACTCTGTTGTTGCAGAAGTATTTACAATATATCTAAAACTTACAATTAAAAAAAATATATGTGATTTTGACCAAAGTATGTAAACGATTTCCGGCAATTTCGTTTAACAATCAACAGCCGAGACACCGAAATTTCCCTTTAACAGCACTTTTTTGCAGAGATAAAAAAAAGTTAATTACGTTATGTTGTTAAATGTTTATTCAACATTCTGAAGTTTCTTCTTACGTGTCGTGCATCATTTCTTAGTTTCTTCGACTAGCGCGACCGTTAACTGTTTAGTTCAAGGTAACCTACGGAAATCGAACCACTTCAAATAATCTGATAAATCCTTTCTTTTCGGGAAACTCCTTGACATATTTAATATCATTGAAGCAAATTACAATGGCTCAGCGCCATTCGTGTGTTTCGTACACGTGACATTTTTTTTGATTTTGGATTACTACAAGGATGCAGGTTTTATCTGCTGCATTGTTGTCTTGCTCTGCCTCTGATCTTCTCTTATTAGAAGCTGGGTATTGAAGAACACTGGCGGATCCAGGGCCTTTGTTTGGGAGGGGCCAAAGTGGCATTAGAGTGATATGGGGGAGGGGTGTAAGGGGAGGGGGGCCCCCTCGCCTTCGAAAATTTTCTATTGCTGAATGCCCTCAGATGCAATTTGGTGCGACAAAAGTGTACAATGGTGATGTTAATTTACTTCTAAAAAAAATGTTTCCCAGGTGTAATTTTCTAAAATATTTATAAAACAAAGTTGGGATCATCTTTCTCAAGAAATTTTATTTCTCATAGGTTATAAATTTCTTACAACCAGCCTGTAACTGCAAAATTGTGTTAAACTGTAAATCCTCATGCTCATACATTTACATAGCTCCCAACTCTTGAGGAGGCAAATGCTGGTCCATGCCACGAATCGCCGTCCTGGGTGACAGGCGTGGCGGAACGGAAAAATTATTGGGGGGGCTAATGTATGGAGACTATCTAAGCGGAGCGCCACCATCGGTTGGCGCGGAGCGAACAAGAAAATTTTGGGTTTTTTCAAACCCCCAGATGGCCGGAAACGGCACTTCCCGAGTGTTTTATGCTGCGAATACCTAGCCCTAAAATATGGGTCTCAAGTCTGCAGATTGCACGTAAAAGTCTGTAAAACCATTGTAATTTTGTATATTCGATGGTGCTTTAAGAGAGTAGCTATTACTCGTAGTGTACTCGCAAAGACGTTTTTGAGTGTGGTAAGGGCAGTGGCGGAGCTTGGGGTATTGGTCAGGGGGGGGGGGCAAGAATGGTCTGTAGGGGCGCTTGCAACACTATAAGCGGAGCGCCACCACAGGTTGGCGCGGAGCGTACAGAAACATTTTGGATAAAGATACTCCCTAGATTGCAGGAAATGACCCTTTCCGGGCCTTGCTAATTTGCAGATAAACGGAGAATAAATAGGTGTCATCGCCATTTTGTCGGAAAATTACACCAACAGAATATGACAAATGTCAATAGGTATATAAGAGCGCAATAAAATAGTCAATAATCGCGAATAAGTAAAAAGTAGTGAAAAGCTGAAAAGGGCGCCAGCAGTCCATTTGAGTCCGTCCGTCCGGGGGGGGGGGGGCATCCGCCCCCTGACTGTGTATATATACGCTCCACCGCTAAGTAAGGGGATGTTGGAGAACTGGCTGAAATGAGGCAAGTCATTGGCCTAAGACGAAGTTGTGTTACGCTTACCGGTACTCACACTCACTGCTTCCACTTTTCACGGGGCATGAAGACGCGGTTGGGGTGACAATGTGGTCTATAGCCAGGGGACGGGCCGAGGGTCCCCCAGCAATTACTAAAATTATTACACCTATATAGTATACGTGTGCATCGGACAGATCGACAAGTATGCATTGAAAAATGGGCAGATGCACGTTTCGGAGCCTTGGTAAATATTCGGGGGCTTATCATGCATTTGCCCCCTCAACTTTTTCATTGGGGGGCTGAGCCCCCCGGTTCCGCCGCCACTGCTGGGGGAGGGGTATAAGGGGAGGGGGTGTCCCCCTCCCCCTTTTGAATTTTTTTGGAATCCTGGTGATGCCTACATGTAAAATGGTGGCACTTAGAAAGGCTTTTGTCACCCAAAATTTTCTGACAAATATGCATTTTTTTGTGTGTAACATCAATAAATTGAATAGTAGATGATAATTCATTCTTTCCCGTGGCATGAAAATGTTCGCTGCTCGCCCCAATGAAAAGAATTATAGGCTAATTTGAGGTTCAAATGATGCTGTAAAGGAGGTTTTATACTCTATTATGCTAAATGCTAAAGAAATGATGGTTGCTAAGTCAAAATTTGATGCCAAATTTTTTTATGTATACTTGACAATTACAATGCGGTTTTTTCGGACGCTTGTGCGGGTCAGCGGGTTTGGGTGTTAGAATGCGGGTCTAATTCCCGCGAATTGTGGGTCAGTTGGGAGCTCTGCATTTAATTTTAAACCAGAAAACGAAAAGGTTAAGACTAGTCTACCACTGCTATTCCTCTCGATTTTTTTAATTTCCAATCATATGATTTAGCGGATGTTCGGAAACACTTTTTGGCTCACCTTTGGGGGGGGGCCATGGCCCCCCTTGGCCCCCCCTTGGATCCGCCAGTGTTGAAGAACAGACTGGCTGAACAAACGCCGCCATATTCGTTTCCACTTGGTCATTCATTCATTCATTATCGTTCGATAAACCTGCAGGATCATCGTTCGAATATGGAGTTTCGACAGATAAACCTAGATTTCAACCGATAATCCACAGGTTGACTGCGCCGATAAACTTTGACTATCGGCATCAAACGTGGAAAATATATTAGCGAAAATCCAGGTGTATCAACCGATAAACTACAATTATACTAGCCCGCGTTTACACGGTACTATACAGTAAATATATATACTTACAGATAGAGCATGTTAACGATAGTTTTTTATGATTCCCAAGGACAAAAACACAGCACATCTCTCAGTGTACGGTTAAACAGGTATTTAGCAGCAACAAAACTTGCTTTCTCCACTGTCAAAGGGGGAACGGTACATTTAACGCCAGCGCCAACCCACCGTAGTGTTTACTACAGTCACGCCGCACTCACGCGTATGTATATAGCACTCGTAAACAATACAAAATGGTTCTTCCAATCACGTGACTGTAAACCTTCCATGTCGCAACTATCTACACATACGGCGTTGGGGAAGGACAGAGCCGTATACGGCTCTGGGCAAGGGGAAGTCACAACGCCACCGCTCTTTAAGAGCCATTATCAGTTTTGTTTTGTGGATGCCCGCAGTGGACCAGTGTAGGGACATTGACTAAACAATACTGTGATGCCGTTGGTCATCATATATGTCGCCCTCTATTTGTCGTAGGCTACATTACGTAATAATTAGAGGTCACGTGATGTCTGCTCACCAGCTCAGCTGAAGCAGACCTCAAGACTTGTGACCAGTCTTCGCTCCCGATCTGAATCTTTCGGTTCGGTAGTAGCCCTGGCTCCGACCATTGTGGTCGTACTTGTATCTGTCTTGTATTCGTCTTTTATACACTTTTGTACGTATCGTTATAGGACTCTACTTCGGCATTGAGACCTCGTTTGTGACCATTATCGTTAAGTGCATGTTTTTCTACCTATTATTGAGGGCTTCGTGCCGATGTATTGTTTGTACCGTGGCTGGTTATAGTAATAGATTGCGAAATCTACACAGCGCTTGTTCTTTACTCGTTTATCTATGTGTTATATCTTTTGCATGTAAAGGCGAGATTTAAGGCTCGTCGTTACTAACATACAACCATCCAAGCCGCATTTGTTTCCATACCACCACCAGTCCTCAGCAGGGAATATTTGGACGCCCCAGAATCTTAGACTGAGTTAGCGTTACAATACCATACAGTAGATTCTTCAGTCGAAATTTCGACTCTTTGTCTGAAAATGTCGTCGTTATGATCTCAACTGAAAACGTCGACATAAATTCCGAGATGTCTACGATTTTAATTTTGGGCATTTTACATAAACATTTCATTTTTGTTTCGAAATTATGATTTTTGTGGAAAAGATGTCGACAATGGCAATTCGAAATTTTCATCGTCAAAGTATATAGGCTAACCCTCCATTTCTTTCTTTCTCTCTCCCCAATCTCTCTCTCTCTCCACCTCTCTCCTAGTCTCACCTCACCTCACCTATCCCGGAGTCTGGTAGACCGTAGGGGCGCCACAGACGCCCTCGCAACTACTTCCTGTCCTCGGCCTCTCGTAGGGCATCAGGCAATTTGAGGGCCCGTCCACCCTGGGATGTTGTCCTCCTATCTTTTTCTGTATGCCACTCCTTCTTCCTCCCGGTACCATGCCCTGCAGGATCGTCTTAGCCAGTCCTGTCGATCTTGTGACATGGCCATACCATCTCAGTTTTCGTTTCTTCATAATGGTGAGGAGGTCATCGTAGGGCCCGATAGCCTGGCCAATTCTGTTCCGCACTTCTTGATTAAAGATGTGGTCCCTGTAGGATATGCTGAGGAGTCTGCGGAAACATCTCATTTCTACAGCTTGTATTCTCCATTCGATGTCTGCTGTCAGGGTCCATGACTCACAGGCGTAGAGAAATATGGAGGTGACAAGGGAGCGCATCAGTCTGATCTTCGACCGGAGGGTGATGTTCCTGTCCTTCCAAATTAGCTTCAGTTTCGTTATTGCTGATGTGGTCTGTGCAATCCTAGAGAGTATTTCTGGCTTTGAACCTTCATCTGTTACTATTGCTCCCATTCAGGTAATTGAAGCTCTGAACCGTTTCCAACTTTTCGTGGCGTAGGAAGGTAATTTTGAGTGGGGGGGGGGGGGGCTGAAGACATTTCCAGGTGGCCTCAGATGCAATTTGGTGCAATATAGCACACTTCAATACCCACTCCATTTTGTAAATAATTTTGCATTTTCAGCTGGCCTTAGATGCAATTTGGTGCTCCAAATGAGATTTTTACCCCACCCCGTTCCTACGCCCTTGGACTCTACGTTGATGCCATCGCTGCTATTGGTCATCAGCTTGGTTTTTGTGCATTGATCTCCATCCCGTAGGCTGCCGAGGTCTTGTCGAGGCGTTCCACAAGACTGGAGAGCTCTTCTTCTTTTCCTGCAAGGGCATCAATGTCATCGGCAAACCGTAAGTTGGTGCATGTTCTCCCACCGATGCTCACTGTCCCTTCGTGCATTTCCAGAGCATCCGACATGATTTTCTCGAGGAAAAAGTTCAAGAGAGTGGACGAGAGCAAGCAACCTTGCCGGAATCCACTCATAATCTGAAGAAAGCTAAAACTAGAACAAACATATAATTTTTTTTTGCGGAGTTTGCCATAACTTACCGTTTGTAAAGCACGTGAGGCTGATTCACGTGGCTGCACTAGAATTGGATAAATGGTATATTACGTTGATATTAGCATGTTTACACGAACTGTTTTCGAAGTACGTGATCATAATTATATTTTTCAAAGAGATCGCGCTGGTATATTGATATCGTAATCTCTTCTCTTTTATCATTTTCAAAAGGAGAAACATCGGATATATCTTATCAAGTTAAACGGATCGGCAGTAGTTTTGGATTTCACCTTGACGTTCATTGGGAGAAGCTTCAAGGCATCAAAATATCGATGAAAGAACATCTATTCTCCGAAACATCTCCATGAACTTGTCGTCAAATGAAATGTGAAGAAGTGGAGATTGATGTTGATCACATAACACCCAATATTAAATCGATACTTAATGGTACATACATGTTGCTATTTTGCTATAAACCGATACTTGATGGTGCAAATAATATTGCTATTTTGCAAAGCTACACGCAAACAGGAGAACGGTCATACATAACATGCAATGTGGCATGAATATGTAATTTTTACTTTAATAATTGTTTATTTCACAACTTGTAATTGTTAGGGTTTTTTTTGTCGATTGGGATGCGATGTTTCAAACTATGCTAAATGTCATCTTTCTTACATTTGCCGATGTCCTACAGTTCCTCACCAAGCAGTCATTTTCTGAATTTTAGGTTTCATGCTAGTTAGAATTATCTTCACAACAGCCATGTGCTCATTCATACCAAATGATATAGTAAATAAGTTAGATAAAAAGTGTTACAGATTCGAAGATTTCCCCTTTGTAGAATGTAATAATTAATTAGTCCGCGTTTCCAACTTTATACAGGCTACATGCAGTTAAGTTTCTGATTTTCAAGTAAACAATTCCTATGAGCTTAATCGTAAACACACACACAGAATATCAGGTCATCGCATTCCCATAATTCAGTACAGCTGTAATCAATAATATAAAATAAAAAAAAGAGTAATAAATAATATTCCACGAGGGTTCATCCCCCCAGTTAGGGAATACCCTTGGCCTATAGTATGATGTAAGAGTGTCGATTTTTGTTTTGTTTCTCATCTCATTCCCAAATTAGCTGGTAATTTTCAAGACCAGAATACCACCTCCTCGGTTAATGGAAATAACAAATCCACTTTAATACCGGTTAATATGCAAAACTGTCAATAACAAGGAAAGCCTCCCTTCCCTTAGAGATGAAAAATGGAATATAAAGACGTATTTGTATTAGGCATAGGTGTAGGAGGCGGGACTGGGGGGGGGGGGGACTGCAGCCCCAACCAAATATTTTTGAAAAAATTTGGGCAATATGCTGAGAATTTTCGGGCACCTACTGAAAGAAATATAATTTGCAATGTGTTTTTCAATGGTGAAACTGATATTATTATCATTATTATTGTACCGACTTCACCAATAATTATAACCGATATGGAAGGGTAATAACACGGCAAATGATGTATGTTATTGGCAGCAGTGGCGGCGGAACCGGGGGGGGGGGCTTGTAGGGGGGAGGCTCAGCCCCCAATGAAAAAGTTGAGGGGGCAAATGCATGATAAGCCCCCCAATATTTACCAAGGCTCCGAAACGTTCATCTGCCCATTTTATTTTAATCAATTATTAAACGAACAAAAACACAATATTAGCATTTTACCTGTACTGTATAGGGTTCATGCATTCGTGACAGTGCTTGGTTCATAGAAATTTGTTGGCAACTGCACATGGTTTTGGAATTACCCATTTGTTGACATTAAGAAATGCTTTCTGTTTCTTCTTATGACATTTATTTAATTATTGCATTTAATTGCAAGTAGTAATTTAGTACACTCAAAACGTCTTTGCGAGTACACTACGAGTAATAGCTACTCTCTTAAAACACCATCGTATATACAAATTACAATGTTTTTACAGATTTTTACGTGCAATCTGAGAAATTGCAGGCTTGAGACCCATATTTTAGGGCTAGGTATTCGCAGCATAAAACACTCGGGAAGTGCCGTTTCCGGCCAGTTGGGGGTTTGAAAAATCCAAAATTTTCTTGTATACGCTCCGCGCCAACCGATGGTGGCGCTTCGCTTAGATAATCTCCACACATTAGCCCCCCCCCCCCCCCAATAATTTTCCCGTTCCGCCGCGCCTGATTGGCAGGCGATGTAATAACCGAACCTACCGAGGAATGCCTATATAATATGCACATGAAGATGTTGAACGCGCGCCTGCGCCTCTGGTATTAGGAAGCTTTCAGTATTCGTTGCTTCAAGTACAAGAATCAACGGGATATGGATGATTTCATCCTTGAGCGTTCTCATGTTTAAGAACTAAAAGAAATGAAACGTTTTGGTAAAAATATTGGAAAGGATGAAACAACAAATATAATCTTTAACATCTGGCTGAAGGAGCTGACGTCACCATCAATTATAGCATATACGTTTCAGACACTAAACATGTTGAAAATTAAGAGAAGTGAAATATAGATATGAAAACAAACCATGCATGCGTTATAGATATTTGTGTTTCGTTTGAAATATCAACGCTTAAATTTTCTGGCAAAATTCATAAAAGTATTTTTCATTCCCTTTTATTGCCTGTATTTCATACGGTAACCTCGAAGCAGGTGATTACGTTACCGTATATGAAGGCAAGGGTAAAGGATTTAATCGATAAATCGGAACGAGGTTATGCGTAGGAGGGATTAAACTGACAATTGGAAACTTGACGACGGGATTAATAAGAGAACGGGAAAGTGAGAGAAATACAACGAAAGCTGTCTCAATTCGCATTTCAAGAAATCGATGGCTTAATCTTCATGAATTTAATTGCCCACGTGACAGTAAACCGGTAAATTGATCCCTTGAGAAACAATCATGGCATTTCATCCGGTCCGACTCGAAATCATTGGGTATATAGGCTACTATATCATATGCATAATAAGTTAATATCCTTTGAAACTGCTTCCTCGTCCCTCCACCCCGGTCATCCCTCCACCCCCACCCCAGGGCTGTCGGCATATTCCCTTCTTGGGGCCAACAAACATAAGTTAAATCAGCATTCACTTAGAAATATTCAGGGTCGTCTGATCTTCTTGCATATGCGAGACTTTTAACTTCCTCCAGTTTAAATATGAAATCACATATAGCCCGCTGGACTAGATTAAGAAGACCTTGTAGACCTTGTAGCTATTTAAAGCATACATTAGTCCACGTTTTACTTCTATAACACGTTTACCTTTTTCAGAAAGTACTCATCAATTATATGCTGGCTGGTTTAACCATGGCGAGTTTCATTAACAACTCTCTGGTCTAACACTTAAAGACCACTGACCTCAACAGAGGTTAGAGGTCAGTGTTATAGACCGGTATGAAAGTGCAACGTAATACATTGATGGTCTCAAACGATGACAAATGGTAATGACGCTCTGTTTATTATGGGCGGCCATTTGGGCAAACAATACAATGATGAAACAAATAAACAAGAAAGAAATTTGAAAAAGTAGAAATGTGCAAAATAAAACAAGCATTATGTAATACCAATGTAAAATTGTGAAAGACTGCACTTAAGAAGAGAAATAAAAAGACAATCATGTAGCGAAACCTATCAAACACATGCAACGGAAGGATAAACAGGGAGCACCGGGAAGACAAAATTGTTCCACTTGTCAGAAGAAAAAAAAAACAGATCAATCGCCACCATGAAAAAGAAGATGTATTGTAAGCAAAAGAACATTCGCACGAAATCAAAACGAACACTCACGTGCACGTGAACGAAAAAGTGCTCATAACAAAAAGAACAAGCGCCACCATAAAAACGAAGATATAACATAATCAAAAGGACATTCGCTACAAATCAAAACGAAAGATCACGTGAAACGAACGAACGCCTATATACGAACTAAAAAGGACATGCCGCTGTTTTGATTATACCTTGACTGTGTTATATTACGAAATGTAGTTACGACATCTTGTATGCACAATACTTCTGTCCAACCACGCTGCACCGTGCTTCAAAAGGTCAGTGAACTGTGTGGGTTAATCGTCCCTTTGTCTTTGTGCCCATAAGGGAACATTAAACCGGGCAGAGGTAGACGAGGCTGCTCGTTTTGATTATGTCCCAATGTTCATTTTGATTCTGTCCCAACGTTCGTTTTGATTTATGGGGATAACTTTCAATCGTCGGGGTGAACTTTCATTTAGTTCGCGCAGTCATGTCGTTTTTCTACATTCTTATTATTGTTCCTTTTCATCTTTGTTCTTGTTTTGTTTGTCTCTTGTTTCATCGTTGTATATTTTGCCCAAATGGCCGCCCATACTGTTGATAATATGAAGTTAATCTAAATCTGAGGTCTGCACCGAGGAGCCAACGTCATCGTTAATGTAACTTCCCCCTTAAAAGGAGTATTCCAATGATTTAACATGCCCCCAGTTCGTGTTTCATATGCTACACTTACTTTCAATCATGAGGTCACTGTTGGAATCCGTTCATTGACTCTGTTGACTTTCTGCCTTTGGAATTTCTAAGTCAGATTTCCGTTGTTTATCTACTTAAAGAATTAAATCTGATAGATATAATTGTAAATCTCCATTTACATGTTTTCCCCTTTACATGGACCCCTGTAAATATAGTTTAATCTAGACAGAGAACACGAACGACGTTCCTGAACTTGTTTTTTTTTTTCAAACATGCAAATTTGAAACGTAAACCGCTGTGTGCAGTAACAGTTCCCTGCTTCAATTAGCCCATTTCCATCTGTCCAAAAGCCTGTGCGCCCTAAATCTGATCGGTAGAAGTACAAAGAAGTATACCGCCCTCTCATAACAACTCTCTCTCTCTCTCTCTTTTTTCTTGGCTCTGTGCCATCAACAAGTAAGTTGGCATTTCTGCTCAACAAACAAGGAACTTGTGTTTGTTCTTGTCTGTGTACAGACGGGAAGAAACGATGGAGAACGGGTATATAAGACGATGGTGGTGTAGCTTTAATATATATCGTGTAATTTTCCTTACATCGCGACATTGGCATAGGTAACATACATTTTGTATTTACCAATCGTTACATTTTTAACATTAAACAGTATCACATGAGACTATGTGTTTAATATTAAGTCATGCATATACATATCCCCTTCATGCCTATACCAATCCCCTTCATGCCTACACCAATCCAGTTCATGCCTACACCAATCCAGTTCATGCCTATACCAATCCCCTTCTTGATATACCTATCTCCTTCATGTCAATACCTATTCCCTTCGTCCGGGCAGCCATCTTCATTCACATCATCAAGAACAATACACATGGTATATATAGTTTGGAAGTATAGCCAGTCCATCCAGGGAGCTCTAAACTTCCTCTTGTCCGTGAACCTAGCCGGTGTGCAGCCGTTTTAGTCACCCACCGAAAAAAAGTCAAGACACACCACATGTTATTCAACCGAATTGAACCCAACTCAGGGAGCGTAGGAGTCGGTGGTGAGGGTAGGGTTCATCTTTACCAGTTATTTGCTAGATGAACACCAGACGGTAAAAACATCAGAGCCATCACACTTTCTGACAGGCAGTTTCAGGCAGATTCGCCCTGTCAACCCCTACTTGGGAACTGCCATCGTTTATCCCCCTGTACCCGCAGCAGTGTCCCCGCCCCCTCCTCCAAAAACCCCTTTCGCTATCCGAACTACCCTCCTGCACCTCTAATTCTCGGCCGTATGGCAAGCCGTTTTACTTTTTATTCGATATTTGATGATATCATCAAATATTTGGTGATATCAGCAAATAATTGTTGATATCATCAAATCATTTGATGATATCATCAAATAATTGCTGATATCAACAATTATTTGCTGATATCACCAAATAATTGTTGATATCAGCAATTCATTTGCTGATATCACCAATTCATTTGCTGATATCACCAATTC